>NC_051303.1:1500000-1746649 GCF_900681995.1 Plasmodium vinckei vinckei
CAAATGCCATTTTTTCATTTTTATTTATTATATATTTTTTTAATATATAAAAATTTATGTATTAAATTTTATATGTTGGTATAATTCGATGTAGGTAGAATATTTAGTTAAATTATTTACCTACCTACTTTTAATTTTCATTCTCATTTTTAGCTATAAAAGGGGGACGCTGTATTAAATTGGGGTTTCACAAAATATACGAGAGTTGCATATCCATTTTTGTGTTATTTTTTTTTTTTATTAAAATTGATAAATTATTAATTGTATCTCTTTAAATATCCGTATATTTTTTTATTTTATTTAATATATATTTTTGTTCCCTTTTTAATGTTTTTTTATTTGTACGGTATAAAATTTTCATATGTTTTTCCTACCACTCACAATGTAATAAAATAGTATGTAATAATAATAAAAATAATAAATAAAAATACCTTGACTTATATATATACCAAATTAATGAGGGTTCTTTTATAGTAAGGAGCCAGTTTTTGAGAAGGGTTAATTAGCAATCGCTTACATGTTCAGGCAAAAATCAAAATATTATATATGTATATAGAGCAAGAGGAGGAGGATATATAATTCAACTCCCCATTGTAATTGGTAGGGTTAATCGCAATGTAAAAGTGATAAAAATAAATAAAATGAAGACCTGTAAAAATAATACAAACTTTTTTTGGTGTAACTTAAAAAATAAATTACGATTGGATGGACGTAATTTTGATGACTCACGAAATATATCGATATATTTTTTGGGAGAATATGGAAATGTTGAAGTGTCTATTGGTAATACAAAAGTAGTATGTAAAATAACAAGTGAAATAGTTAAGCCATATGATAAAAAACCTAATGAAGGAATAATAAAAATAAATTTAGATATAGAAAGTTTTAGTACATTTAATGATATATCCAAAATAACAGATGAATGTTTAGAAATAAAAAATTTAATTGAAAGAATATTTAAAGCTAGTAATATTTTAAATTTTGAATCTCTTTGTATAATACCACATAAAAAAGTATGGTGTTTATTAATTAATATTACAGTAATAGAAAATGATGGAAATTTATATGATTCCTGTTATTTATCAGCATATAGTGCTTTAGTACATTTTAGAAATAACAGTGTTAATATTGATAATGCAGGAAATGTAATTATAGATGAAGACGAAGTTAATTATTCCTCTTTATCTGTACATAATTCTCCAATTTTAACAACCTTTGCATATTTTAGTTTTGATGAAATTTGTCTTGTTGACCCATCATCATATGAAGAAGAATTTATGTCATCAATATTATCTATTGCTATTAATAAAAATGGTAACCTAATAAGTATATTAAAACCTGGTGGGTTACCAATTTCTTATGATAAAATATTACAAGGTATTGAATTAGCAAAAAAGAGAGTTAAATCTATTTTAAAAATATTAGAGGACGCATTAAAAGAGGATAATGAATTGAGAAATAATTTAAAAAAAAAAAATTTACATATAAAATATTCTAGTAATCCTGTCCATATAAAATATGATGGGGATGATATTGTAGAAAAATCATTAGATGTTACAATTAATCAAACAATAATAAATAATCTGAACATTGATAAAATTGTGAAAAAATATGAACAGTACATGCTTTCAAATCCAGACAATTTTACTAGTGATGATATTAATTCAACTATGGAAAAAAATAATAATGAAGAAACAAAATTTATGAGTAGTAATTCAATGCATAATAAGCAATATACTATCGATCAAGAATTGAGGAGATTAAAAGAAGAAAATATAATAAAGAGTGAAAATTATTTTCATCGAATTCCAAATTATAACACCAATTTAAATATTCATACTAATGAAGATGATAACAATCAAGATATAAATAATACAAAAATAAAGAGACAAGAATTTGAAGATAATAAATTAAATCTACATACTATTAAAATGGTGAAATCAAATAAGATTCCAAACAATGAGGAAATAAAATTCTCAAGTGCAATATCTCAAGGTATGCAAAATAAAGACTCCCATTATAATTTAATGGACAATAAAGTCTTAAATACAAATTTGGAGGATGAAAAAAAAAACTTAAAAATTAAAGAACAAAGTAAAATATCAAATTATGAAAGTGATGAATCGTCTGATATAGATTTTTCTGTTGCAATCAACCAAAAATTAAAGAAACAGAATTCTAAAAAAAAGTGAAAATTATCCGCATTTTTCATTCGGAAAGGGCAACAAAAATGTATATAACAATATATGTTTTATGGTTCTTTTTCACAATTCATATTTTATCTATTCATTTATGGTGAGTAGCTAGCTTTTTTGTGCTATAATCATCGCAGGGTTTCATTGTATTTGTATTATTTAATTTTTCAATGATATGCTTCATTTTTTATAATTTATTTTTTTTTATGTTAATAAAAAAGCAACTATTAACAAAAGATAAAACTACAAATAATTCCCTTTTTAAAATATGATTTAAGCATAACTAATAATAGGCATGCACACATTTTTTTTTTAAAATTGGTTATTATTTTTTTCTTCACATATCCACTTTTTTAATTTACAATGTGCCTCATTTTTACAAATGGCAATACTAATAAAGAGATCTTTTTTTCTATGAAAATAAATATGGTTTAAAAAGTAAAGAGATGTATATTGGAATAAAAAAAATGTTTCCATAAAATAATGCTTCGAAATAGTATGTAAAAATATTCTAAACATATCACACAAATTTGTAAAAATAAAGTCCTTTACATGTATAGGAATATAGTATAATAAATAAAAAAAAATATAGAGAAAAAGAGAAAGAGAAAATACGTATATATATGATTCACCATTTTATAAGCAGTGATAATAGCAGAACAAACATAATACGATGAATAATGTATATTGGGGGAAAATACTATTTTCATTTTGAAATAATATATTTATGAAAAAAAAAAGTTAAGTAAAAGGTTAAAACTGATGAAGAAATGTGGATTAAAATGGGTATATTTTTTTGTTTCTTTCATTTTTTTTATTTCAATTAGTATTAAATGTAAACATGTTAATTTAAATTCAATAAAAAACAATTTCCCTACATATAAAGGCGCCATTTATGGGGGGAATGAATTTAGACTGCGCATGAAAAATGATGAAAATAAAAAAGAACATTGCAAAATAAATGGGGAAAAAAAGGTAGAAGAAATATTAAGAAGAAAACCTATTTTGATGTATCTTATAAAAAAAGGTACACACAACAAGTTGATTAAAAATGTTGAAAAAAAAATTACAAAAGTAATTTTATTTACAGCTAATTTTAACGAGCCAAATGAAAATATTTATGATATAGTAAATAAAAAAGGATTTGAAAATGGACCAAATAATAAGGAAAGTTTAGTATATAGTATGGGTAAGGATCAAGAAAATGTGGAAAATAAAATGAAAGGAGAAAATGAGGAAAACCAGACTTCATTATATAATAACAATATAAATAAAGAAGATGATGTGACATATAAATATGTTGAAGAAATGGAATCTAAAAAAATAAATATTAATGGTGTTGAGATAAATTATAAAGTATATAATTTAGAAGAAGGAATATATTTAATAGATAATGAAAATTATGAAAAGGTAAAAAGTTTATGGAATAAAGATGAGTTAAAAAAAGCAAAAGAAAATTTTGAAAACAGTTTTGATATAAAAAAACAAGGTATCAAAGATGAAGATTGGATTATGCTACCATTAGATTATGATGAAAACAAAAATATAAAATTAGTAAAAGCAGATTTTGATAATCCATCATATGATTATATATTGACATATTATGATAAAGAAAGAAATTATTATTGGGAATATAAAAGAAGAAATTATTATAAAATGTTTAAAAATACTAGTGATGAAATACCACCATATAAATCTGAATTGGAAAAAGATAAAAGATTTTATAGTAAAGAAATAATTATACCTAAAAAGACATTAGATAATAAAATATTTAGACAACCTATGTTAAGTGATGTATTGACAAGTGGTTATAGTAAAGAACCTATTGGATTAGAATCATGGAGATATGTAAAATATCCATATGGAAATTTAATAAAACCTCAAAAATATAGTCAATTATATTGTATTAAAAAAAATGGTAAGGATAAACCAGATATGAGATATCATTATTTAGGTAATAGTAATATAGCTGTTTCAGAAATTTGTTTAGGAACTATGAATTTTGGTAATTATGTTGATGAAAAATTAGCACATGAATTATTTAATTATGCTTATGAAGAATTTCAAGTTAATTTTTTTGATACTGCTGAAATATATCCATTACCTGTTAAAGAAAATTATTTTGGATTATCAGAAAAAATATTAGGAAATTGGATTGAATCTAAGGGTAAGGCAAATAGACACAAATTTGTTATAGCAACAAAAATTTGTGGTAGGACTGACAAAATTCCATGGGCAAAAAAGTACAAAGCAAATACAGAAAACTCACAAAATGATAATTATCAATCTATATCAGATAAAAATAAATCATATGAACAAAAAGAAATGACACCACTTGATAAATTAGAAGAATTAAAAAAAAAAGAACAATTGTATTTAAAAAATGATAAAGAAGAGCTAGAAAAATTAAAAATATATGAAAAAAAAAAATTGGATGAAGAAAGAAATAATAATACTATAACATTAAGTAAGGAAAATATAATATCTAGTGTAGATAATAGTTTGAAAAGACTTAAAACGAATTATATAGATTTATTACAGTTACATTGGCCTGATAGATATTATCCAAATCAATCCTCAGGTGATTATAGTGATGTATTATATGATTATACAAAATATTATGATGATTTTGTTCCATTTGTTGAACAATTAGAAGCATTAAATGAGTTAAAAAAAAAAGGAAAAATAAGAGAATGGGGATTAAGTAATGAAACACCATTTGGGGTTTTAAAATTTTATGAACTTTGTAAACACTTACATATATCTCCTCCTGTATCTGTCCAATTAGAATATAATTTATTATGCCGTAATAATCTTGAAAAAGGATTTCCTGAAATATGTAGACCACAAAATACAAATATTTCTTTATTAGCATATTCTCCATTATGTGCTGGTATATTAACAGGAAAATATCTTGAATATACAGATTATACAACAAAAGGAAGAATTCTACATTTCCCATCTTATATGAAAAGACTAAGAGGATCTATAGCGACATATATAATAAGAGAACTATATTATTTAAGTCAAAAATATTATTTTCCAAATTTAACAGTTGCAGCATTAAAATGGGTGTATACTAGACCTTTTATTACATCTACTGTTATTGGGGTTTCAGATTTTTTACAGTTGAGAGAAAACTTATATTCACTAACACAAAATGTTCTTTTTACGGACAAACTAGAACGAGAAATAAATGCACTACACTGGAAATTTAGGGACCCCATTCGAATTATCCAATAAGTCAATCTTTATAAGTTTCTATTACACCATATAAGAAATATTACTTCTTTAAATAAAAAGAATTTAGTTTTTATAAATTTGAAGAAGGAATTCAAAATGTGTATAATGCCTTAATATGGCTAGCTATGTTTTTTTGTTTCTATTACTAGATATTCAATTTAAATAGATCAAATTTATTATTTTATATTTCTCAATTGTCATAACATTTCTGCTATTTTTGTGGCACCACACAGGAGTAATTTCCCACTTAGGATGCCCCAGCATCGAGTTATAAAAAATAAAGACTTTATATAAAACTATGCTTTATATCGAAAAAAAATATATAATTTTTTAAAAATAGTTTATAATTTTAAGATAAAATAGTGTAACAAAAAATAGAAAGAATAATAAAAAATTTTCATAATTGTAATGATAATAAGAATTAATTAAAAAGCTATCAAAAAATGTTGAGGAAAAAAAAAGTTAATATACATCCATATATTCAGAACATATACGCATTAGACTACGAGCCTATATGTGACATATCTTCCTGCAGTTTCACTTGGCCTAATTATTTTGACAACCTAATTTTTAAAGAAGTGTAAAAGTAAAAGAATAATTGTTAATATTAAAAATATAATATTTATACATTAAATATGGGAAATATTTGATATTATACAGAAAAAAGAAAAATGTATATTATTGTAGTATTTTTTCTATTATTTTTTTGTACTTGTCCCTTTGATAATCCGAAATATCGGCAGACAGGATCAACATCTTGAATTCTGGGAAGCTTATTTTCTTTAATCTAAAAATATAAAATATATTAACAGTCAGAATTTTTTGCTATAAATGGCATTTTTATTATTAACATGTCATGTAAATTTGTATTACCTTGTATCTTTGTAGCAAATTTCGTTTTTCATCGCTTGTTAGGGGAATATGTTTTGGAACTAGTTCGTGCTTTGTTATGTTAACCTGGTATTAGAAAGGCCAATAAATGAAGAAAAAAAAATGACAACGCCATAACAATAAAAATGATATAAATGTATAAATTTTATTGCCAATTTTTCATATCAAAATTATATTGATAGGCTGACAATATTATTATAAATAGTCTTGTTATTATTAATTTGATTTACCAATAATTCGGTGTCCAAAAAATTTTCGATGATATGTCTTGGGGCAGCTTCCTTGATTGCCTATATAAATGGAATGACAAAAAATGATTAAAAATAAAGTGAATGAAATAATTTTTCATAATTGGGAAAAAATAAATTACTAAACGATGGAAATAAATTCTTACATCTTTAGCAAAAGGTGTTAAAGTATTTTGTGTTACAAGAATTGCTCTTTGTATTGATTTCTCGTCCATTTTTTCAGTTAATCTATAATTTTTCATAAAAAAAAACCATAAATATATATGTTCGTGCATAAAAATTAACATGTTTATACATATTTTTAATTTCACATGGTATTTGGACATGCACGTATTTATTTGCACATTTTTTTTTTTTTAATTTTTTATTTTTTTGTTATACTCTCTTAAAGGTTTAACTCCAGTTTTTTTAACTTCATCCACAAAATAAACAATTATTTTATTACTTGCATCATTTTTGTGACTTGTGATTATAGTCATTCTTGATCGTCTATAGAAAAAAAAATATATAATATTTATTTTGACGAAATATATTGTACTATGTCAGATTGTTGATAAAAAAAATAGATAAGGCAATGTTAATATAGATATAATAATATTACAATTTTTCATTTTCTTCAAATAATTCTTTAAAGGCAGCAAAATTTTCGAGTTTTTCTCTTGCTGTTATTATATATCCTCTATCTTCAAGCATTTCACAACATGTTTTTCGACATTTATAAAACCGAGTAATTGGATCTTCCATTTTGTTTTTATATACTAGTTTGGCTTGCTAAGTTATTACTAAATTTGTCATATAAATATAGCAATCTAGTATTTTTTAAGCTATTTCAATTGTTTTTATTCATTTATTTATTGATATTTTACTATAATGGTTATACCAGATTTTGTAAATAATACAAAAAAAAATCACTTGTGTAATAGTGATAATATAGTATTATATTTCTTGGATCAATATAAGTATGCTCTTTTTTCTTTCCCCTTTTTATACGTTTATTTATATAAGTTAATTTATATATATATATAATTTAACTAAGTTTGTATGTTATAAAAAAAATATATGATATATTCTACCCCCTCTGTCGTTTTGATCTCTTTGTATTTTTTGGGGTTGTTATTTTAGTATTTATTTTTATGCATTCTGTAATTAAAAAATTATTTTATTAATTTTTTTTCAAAAAAAAGTAGTTAAATGAAGAAACATAAAATAAATCAAATAAAAAAAAAATAATAAAATAAACAAAAAAGGAAAATAAAACAATAATAAGTAATAAATTGGGAAAGATATAATATGCATATATATATCATTATATTATGTACATGTCATATGAATGTGCATAGTAAACTATTAAACATATATTGTAATTTAACAAAATAAAAGTTATGACCTTTATTTTGTTAGTTGAATTGTAATCATTTTCCCACATGCCAATAAATAATTTGTTTAAAAAATTGTAATATTAAAAAAAAAAAAAAATATATATATATATGTTAAAAAAAATATTCTTTATGGCTATTTCGTTATGCTTCAATATTAGTTTGCGAATATATAATTTTTTACAATAATTTTTACCAGCCAATCAGATTTTTGTCAATAATATTCATAATCATATCAATCCCTAATTTTGAATAATTTAAACAATGAATATATCTTAATTGTCCATTTCCATATGATTGAAAAATATGTTTATAAGTAATTTCGATGTCATCTAAAGTTTCTAAACAATCTGATGAAAAGGATGGGCAAATTATATCAACTATGTCACATCCTTCTGTAGACAATTTTTTTAAAACATCTTCTATACATGGTTGAATCCATTTTTGTCCTTTTATTCTTGATTGAAAAACTAATGTATATTCTTCTTTTTTAAGATTTAATTTTTTAATTAATATATTTGTACTTTCAATACAAAAAAAAGGATATAAATCTCCATCTTGTACATATTTAACTGGCAATGAATGATAAGAAATTATTAATTTTTTCCCTTTCCCATTTTTTTCCCAAAATTTTTCGATATTTTCTTTTATGCTATCTATATATTTTTCATTAAAGCAATAACCAGATAAAAATCTTAATTCTGGAATATTTTGCCACCCCTTTAAATTATCAGATATACAATCCAAAGTGGATGCAACGGTACATTCTGCTGATTGGGGGTATAATGGAATAACTAGTAGCTTATTTATATTTGACATTTTTAAAATGTTTAAACCTTCTTTTATTGATTGCTCCCCATATCTCATTCCATAACTTATTTCGACTTTATCCTTGTATCTGAACAAGTGTATTTATCACAAAAAATGTTAAGAAAATAAAAAGAAAAAAAATAAACTATAAATTCATATAACTATATTGTGTATGTTCACGCCACTATTTTAGGATCTCGAATGGGATATATACATATGAAATATATCGAAACATTTTATTATCCATTTATAATTTTTATAAAATTATTACTTTTCAAATAGCCGTTTTTTCAAAGCCAAATATTGATTATGTGTATTAACACATAATGGTGACCCTTTGTCTGTCCATATGTTTTTATATTTTAGAGCCGATTTTCCTGCATTTAATGAAAAAATGTTCCTATGTAAATGGTTTGAGTATACTAATTTTTGTGTTATTTATATGATTGCTTGGTTGTGTATATATAAAAGAGAGGGGATGGGGAACATGCTACTTTATATTTTATCTTATTTCTTTTCTTTCTTACGACTCCTGAATGGTAAAATGTAGCTGTACAGAATTGGGAACCATATAAAACGATTGGCTTTGATAACTCGAGGATCTCTCAGAAATTCTGAAAGATGGACAAGGAATTAAAAATAAAAAGAAAAAAATATAAATTGAGCAGTATCACACACTAACATTATGTGTGCATATATATGGTTAGACTTTTTAATGAATAGTAAGATAAACATGAAAAAGGAATGTATTATATTTATTTCTCATGCAGATTTTTACGCGACAAATATTTATATAGAGACCAAAAAGTTGGTTTAGCAGGACTTCCTAAATTTGTTATAAGTATTCCAATTTTATTATGACAAATATTTTTTATTTTATCTTTTTGTATGCTTAAATTATTACATTTTAAGAAATCGTCTATATCCATTATTAAATATAAAAGTATATCAAACTAGAGATACTGATACAGCTGAACAAATATGTGTAATATATACGATTTTTAGATAACATAAACAACAAAACAAATATGTGGAAAAACAAATCAAATATACTAATAAACAAACAAACAACCAGCTAAACAAATAAAAAATATACATAATAAAAAATTCATATAAATAAAGTAGCCATATTAATAATAATAAAATAATGTAAAGTGGAAAAATAGGGGAGTAGGCGATAAAAAAAAAATTGAAAACGGTTGCTCATATGCAAGTATAAAACCACAATAAAAAATTTAAATAATGCTACGAAAAAAAAAAAAAAAAAAAAAAAAAATACAAAATAAAATACAGATTAATAAAGATTGATAATATTATAGAAAACTAAAGCGTGATGAAATACGAGAGAAAATATTTTCGATGAAGATACCTCAATAAATATACCTTATTCACAAAAAATGTGGGAAAAAATACCAGATTGTTATGAGTAATACAAAATAAGAGAAGCAAAAATAAAAAAGTATATATGGGTAGGGCTCAAAAGTGAAAATAATTTGTATAAAAAATATAAACCAAGCCAAATGAAAATAAGTTTATCATTTAATAAAAAAAAAAAGGAAGAAAATGAAACAAAGGAGTCCAAAGGAGACCAAAAAAATGACAATAATTTTAAAGACAATAAAAAAGGAACTAATGAAAGAGATAAAATAAAAGATGTTTTCAATTCTTCAAGTGATGAAGAAACTTTTGATTTTGAAAATAATCATAATAAAAAAATAGCAGAAAAAAAAAAAAAAGAAATTGAAAATGAAATAAAGGAGTATATATATGAGTATGAAAATGCTTCAGTTCAGGAAGATAAAAATGAAAGGGACACAAAAAAAAGTGAACAACCAAAAAAAGGAATACAATATTTAGGATATAAAGGTGAAGAATTAACAAAATATCATAGTGGTAAGTTAAAAGAAAGTGGAAACAAAAATCAGTATAGTAGTAATGATATTAAAAAAAAAACATATGGGCCATCTAAAGAAATTGATAATGATGTTAAAAAAAAAACTTATGGGCCAGAGTTTAAAAAAACGAATACGAGTTCTTATAAAGATTATAGAAGAGAACAAGATTATGATAGAAAAAAAAATAAAAAAAATGATGATGATGATTTAAATATCGATGAAATATTTACAAAAAAAGATAATAACAATAGTAATAATAAATCTAAATATATGGAAGCATTGATTAATAGTTCAAAAAGAAGAATGATGGAAAAAGAAATATTAATACAAAAGAAACTTAAAATAGATACAGAAAAGGACAAAGTTTTTGTTACTAATGCATATAAAAAAAAAATGGCAGAACGTCAACTAATAAAACAAGACATTGAAGAAGAAAATGAAAATGCAGCATCGACTAACCAAACATCTTTGAATTTTAATTTATTCTTAAAAAATATTAATGCTCCTTCAAATTATAATAGAAACAATCGCCTTTATAATGAAAATCAAAATTTAGATGATTTTTGATATTCTTTAATATTTAAAAATAATTTATTTTTATTATTAACTCTTTATGTTTCAAAAAATGTAGACAAACAAGTGTGTAAAAAAATTAAAGCTTAAATGAATTAAAACCAAATAAGTGCCATAAAAAAATGGTTATGCACTTGTTGGAAATGTAGAAAATTCAACTTGGCTTGCTACCCGTGAATGGATGTAAAAAAATTTCGAAAAAAATTGTGAGTAAAATTTCGAAAAAAATTGTGAGTAAAATTTCGAAAAAAATTATGAGTAAAATTTCGAAAAAAATTGCAAGTCGCTACTCTTTGTTTTCCTTGTATAAAATTTTGACAAGGATGTAATTTTTCCATGGCCCTATCCTATATCCTAGGGGTTGGATACGTACAACATCTCCGACTTTTGCCTCACTTTTTTCATCATGTACCCATATTTTTTTTGTATATCTAAATGTTTTTTTATACCTAACAACATACATATATCTGAAAAAGGTTGACAATGAAAAAAAGGTATGTATATACCCCAAATGAATTGTAGTTATTATCTCTGCACTGTTTAACATTTTTTGAGTTTAGTTTTATTTATTTTTTTAATATTTTTTTTTTATTTCTTACCGATCGCAAGCCACTCTTATGCTTTTGGGGTGCTTATCGTTTATTACATAACCAATCATTTCATTGTTAGCCAGATTGTTTTTAACAACTTTAAACGATAAAAAAATTGAATAAATAAATATGTAGTATGTAAATATTCAGTAAATAAATGTGCATATAGGTATAGAATAAAACTTACATGTTCTAAGATATCCGGCTGTTGCGCGTTGCCAAGCTTTGTAATGCCAATAAAGAGATGTAGCACTTAATTTGATCATACTGATTTCATTATTACATTTTTTGTCTTAAATTGTTTCACAAAAGAATAGTCCTAAACATATATCGAGTTCTTAAAATTATGTACTGGCCTAACTATATATTCTTATGTATGTGGGTAATGGCAACTTTGCAATTTAAATGAAATTTTTTAATAACAAAACGGATTAATAATAAAAGTATATTATATCTAATGTGATATCAACAATTGACACACATATTAGTAAGTATAAAAATGGGTAAATATTAAAAATTTTATTTTTTTTTTTCAAACCTATTCTCTATCTAAACAATTCACCACATTTTCCAATATACTGAAGATTGTATAGAGAGAAAAAAACAGGCCTATAAAAAAAGGAAAAGTATTATACCCACTAAGACGTTTTATAATCATTTAAAAAATTTATTAATTAAATAAGTTATATATAGTAATATATAATAGGTCAATTTGATTCTAAAAAAAGCATACAATTATATAGTTCGAAATTTATCATATATGAAATTTTTTTTTTTTTTTTTTCAAGTACAAATATTTATGTGCATAAAATATGTGCTGTAAAACCAATTTATAGTATACCATTTTTTAATATTTAAAATGTTATGTTATATAAATATTTTTAATTTTATATAAAACCTGTTTATAGCCATGTAAATATATTTAAAATTATGTTTGACAATCAGTTTATTAACTTTATTTACAGTTAATTTAAAGGCATATCGAGTATTAATAATAATTGGGACTAGCCATACATTTATTATAAACAAATAAAAATTTTATGAAAACAAAAATGTTTTACCCTGGCATGTTTCGAGAAAAACCCAAGGAAATTATTTCAGATAAATGGAAAATTATTTTAAGAGTTTCAGGATTTATAGCCTCATGCTATTTAATATGTTTTCATGGAGAATTATTTGATATACCGGAAAATAATAAATTGTCATAACTGTTTGTAAAAATGAATAAATCAAGAAAAACAAGTTTGTAAAAATGAATAAATCAAGAAAAACAAGTTTGAGAAAATGAAAAGTCAAGAAAAACAAGTTTGTAAAAATGAAAAGTCAAGAAAAACAAGTTTGAGAAAATGAAGTAAGTACTTTCCATTTCTCATAATAGATTTAGGATAATTTTGTGGTCCTTGGAAAAGGATAATATGCTGACACATCATATATTTTTTCACCTTACATTGATATTTATTATGTTTTATAATTTTTTTTTACTTATTTACTTGTTTTATTTTTATATTCGAAAACACGAGAGCAAAATGTGCATTTCTACTTAATCATATTTGACAATGTCATTTTGCAAACAACTTTTAAAGTTAAAAGTTTAAGCCTTTCATTAAGGGGGCTTATTACTATCGTATATCAAAAAAAATAAAAATAAAAAAAAAACAAATAAATAGTAAGCAATTATGGGCGTAAACAATTGTGGACATAAACAAATTTTAGTATAAACAAATGGCACATGACACTGTACATGAATTATGAGTTTAGTCTGTGCAGGGTTTATGAAATATCGAATAGGCAAAAGAAAGAATTGCATAATAAGTAAATGGAATGGGGTGGCACCCGATTAGGGCACTTGATGAATTACGTAAATTTGTAAGTACGTAAACACTGAAAAAAATATTCATATATTTCTGAGTAGTTATTTTTCGAAAGAATATCATAATTTAAATGGTCATAGACATATTTTGAAATATTTTGATATAAAATTCTGGCTTGTGATTTTTTATATTTTTCCAAAAATGTTATAACATCAAAATGTAAAGATCTTGAAATTTTCATAAAATAATTATTTTTATAATATATTTGTAATACTTTAATTTTTTGAAAGATAATATTAAAAGAATAATATACATAGGTAATTCTTGGGCTGTTAAAAAGTTTTAATAAATTTTTATATTTTACATAAAATCCAACTAAAAAAAAGTTTTCTTGATTCAATAATTTTTTTTCATCACATAATAATAATGGCTTAATTATATATTGATAAAAATTAAGAGTAAAAGTAAAAATAAAATTATTTATTAATTTTTTTATTAATTTTTTTCTCAATCCTTGTATTGTAATACTAAGTTTTTTAAAAAATTCAATATATCGATCTTTAAGAAAAAAATAATTACATATACAAAATAGTTCTTGAGGAAAATCTATAACATTATCAACTAATTTTAATTGTAATAATAATTTATAATCTTCTAATATTATTTCAAATATTGGTTTTACTTCTGATTTATAAGAAACTAATTTATAGCATTCATCACAAAATATGTGTGTTTTTTTTATAAAAAAAAATTCGTTATTATTATTTCCTGTTTCAATCTCATAATTAAGAGATTCACTTTTGTCTTGACTATCTAAATTATCAAAATCGTTGAAATAATTTAATTTTCTTTTCTTTGGAGTCGTATATTCTTCATAAGTTTGATCGAATGGTATTAACACATCATAGTTATCCTCATTTTTTATATCCTCATTTTTTATAACCTCATTATTTTCTGGTGAATTTTTTAATGTACTAGCTGATGGACTTATATTTATCGAAATTTTCTGACTCTTTGAATTAAAATATTTCATTAAAATTGGGTTAGAATTTTCTAAACTAATCTTTTCAGAGAAAATACAGTTTGATTTTTCATCTACTTTTATATTACAAAAGGAGCAAATTGCATTTAAACATAATTTAAAATATATATCGATCCATGGTATATCATTAAAGGAATAATATTTATTATCATATTTATAAATACCAAAAATATCAAATTGTATTTTACTATTTCTATGGCAAAAATTATTTATATTAATTTTTAAAAAACTATTTTTATATTCTTTGTCTATATCAATTATGGGATTGCGCATGTGCATATACATCCATATATGATTAAAGACATTTTCTGATTTGGAATAATTATCACTAGTTTTTTTTTCATTTTTTATCAAACAATTTTTTATTTCAAGTAAATATTTAATCTGTTTTTTATTAACTTTACTGTGATCTATGTTAATGGTTGAAAAGAAATTTTTACAAAAATCATTTTCATAATTATGCTTAGGGCTTTCGTTTAAATCTGTTTCAAAAATATTTTCAAATGGTAGCTTATTTTTTATATTTTTTTTTTTTTTTTTTTTATAAATTGTATTAAAATTTGTATTTTGGCTATTTATCATATCAAGAGTTTCAAAGTAATTATTATCTTCATAATTATTATTATCATCGAAGTTAGGTATTACATTATATATTTCATCATTAGGTGAGTCATGATTATGATGGAATGAATTATTATGCTTGTCCATATTATCAAAGGTGACACTTCCATATGTTGAAGCATCTGAATTAGTTTCTGTATCAGTATAATTACATGTTTGTAAAAATAAATTAGTTAAATTGCTTGAAGTATTATTTTCATCTATTTTGGTACTTACATTGCTATTCATAATATTTTCAATTTTTATTTCCAAATTATTTATCTCATCTTTGTCATTATATTTTATATTTATTAAGGATAGACATTCTCGCATAAAATATACATTCGTTTTGACATTAATATTTAATGCTATTATCAAATTTTGGATCTCTTGAATATTTAGAAACTCTGTTATTTTTAATATGATAAGTTCATTATCCAGCATATCCCTTATGCTCATTTTATCTCATCAAATAGGTACTATTAAATAAGTTGTAATCCCTCTATATTTATTATATCTTCTTTTTTTAATTACTCTCTTTATGAATACATTATAAGTACTTAACAGTATGTTGAGTTTTTCTCAGACTGCTTTCAAAAAAGTTTGTTATCATATTCTCGAATTTTTTTTAAATTTATTTTTCAAATTTATAATTTTCTATTGTGATTTCCCAACTTTGCATATTTTTATCAAAATATATGCGTCGATTTATGACTGTATATTTCCCTTCAGTTTTTATTAACATTTATTACGTAGAATAAAATGCATAAAAAGGGTATACAAATGGCTACTATGTAGTTTTTTCTTTATTTTTTTTGTTTATTTTTTGTATGGCTATTTTCTTAAAATATCCCATCCTATGAATAATTAATTTGGAAAACTTATAAAATTAAAATGTAGAAAAGTGGCATATCGAGGAATGCTTATGCTTAGGAAAATAATATTTATTTTGTTTGTTTTTTCACTATTTTTTTTACTATTTTTTTTATTATTTTTTTAGTATTATTTTTTTTTTTTTTTTTTTTTTTTTTATGCTTGGAAAAAAAAGGGAGAACAAAAAGATAGTAGAACATACATAAAAAAAAATGTACATGAGCAGGAGAGAATAAATAAAATTATGCTTTATTCTTAAAAAAAAAATAATAATTAAAATTAAAAAAAATTAAATTAAAAAATATTGTATTTTTTCAAAATAGAGGGAAAATATATTATATGCATATTCTGCTTTTTATTAGTTGTTGTAGTTTGTAGTATTTTCAAAATGAATTAAAAATTGTATAAACAAAAATAGAAGCACAATCAATAACTTAATCTCAAATACAAATAATTTACAAAAGACAAAAAACAATTAATGTTCCGTACAAAACAAGCAGTAGTGATATTATACAAAATAATGAAAACAAATTTTATATGCCAACTTTGCAAGTGCAAACAAACAAAATATAACTATTGTCTAAGTATAAATATAGCCATATTTGTAAATCTCCCTTTTTTCATAGAAAAGGAAGATTTTTAAACATTTTTTTTTGAAGTTCAAGGTATCCACCCTTCATGTTGTATACAAAAATTTCTTTTCCTTGCATATGGACATTTTGTGTATTCTGGTCGGTAGTCGATAAATTTGAATTATTTCCATTTTTCAAAAAAATATTATTAAAAAGTTGTGTTATTTTTAATGAATCATTACCTCTTCTGCAAATGACAATAATAACTATCTTTCCTTTTTGTTCTAAAATTTGTAGTTTATCAAAAATATTGTAAATAATTTTATCTGCATTATTAGACGAATTAGAATGAGTAACTTCCATAATGTCATCATAACTCCATTTTATTGAATCTTTAAGACCATATACATTTGAATTATTATATTTCCTAACATCTAATATTACTAAATAATTAGGAGTAAAATTAAAAAAAGATAATTTATTATTTAATACATCAACAAAATTATAAATATCTATATCATAATGATCTTCATTTGAATTTTCCACTTTTGTACATTGTTCATTTTTTGAAATATTTGAATAATCACAGGTCATAATAAAATTATATAATTCATCATGATTATAAATAGAGCATATACAATTTTTATTTTTATAATTCAGATTAATTGTTTCAAAAGGTTTGTTATTTGAAAAACTATTATAACTTAAAAATGGTTTTAATATTTTTTCTTTTAGATTAGCAGAAAATTTTATTGCTTCATTAGCTTGTAATAATCCAATAATTCCTGTTACTGTTGATAGTATTCCATTTTCATCACAGTTTTGCATTTCTTGATGATTATTAAAGTTTTTTAAACATCTGTAACAATTAGAATCGTTATCATTTAAATTGTATGTATTTAATTGTCCATATAAACCTAAGGCACTACCAAATATTAATTTTTTTTTATAAAGAAGACATAAATCATTTATTAAAAATCGTGTACTTATATTATCTGTACAATCTATTATTATATCATAATGTTTTATAATTTCTAATCCTTTTATTTTATCTAAAAAATATGGATAACATACTATATTACAATTTTCATCAAAATCATTTAAAGTCAATTTTGCTGATATAGCTTTATTTAAGCCTATATTTTTTTTTTTATGAATTATTTGTCTATGTAAGTTTGATTTTTCTACTATATCTCCATCTACTAATCCAATTTCAGAAAATCCAAATTTACTTAAATAAAAACATATTGGTGATCCTAATCCTCCTATTCCTATAATTAAAATTTTTGTTTTAAATATTTCCTCTAAAGAATTTGTATTTATTTCTTGTATGTTAATATATCTTCCATGTTTTTCAACAACATCTTTATCAAAATTTTTGTAAAAAAACTTTTCCTCAATATTATTTACATCACTATCTTTCATTAAAAATCGAAGAAAATAAGGAAATATCTTTCCTCCCTTTTCACATAATGCATCCTTAATCTTGTCATATAAATCTCTATATTTATTGTTTGTCTCTATCCAATTTAAAATATCTTTTAAGTAGTATCCTAGAACTAGGCATGCACAACACCCTCCATATTTTCCATACGATAAACGTGGTAACATCATAAAGTTTAAGAAGTTAATATGTTGATATACTATATATAATTATACATTAGTTAGCAAGGAAATGGGACAATATCTTATGTGTCATAAAAGAAGGTCTATATAATATTTCAAAGTGTATCATAAAGTAATGGAACTACAAATAATACTAACCATAATAAGCATATGTAATTATGGGGTCATAACAAAAAGTAAGAATAAACTACTCACCCAATTTCTCTAACAATTCAATATTATATACAAAACTATAAATAGAAAAAAATAGGAAGATATTAAAAAAAAAAAACAAATTGAATAATGTAGAAATATTACAAAAACATACTATTTATTATTGTTATTATCAAATGAAGTATAAAAAGGAAAAATTACAAATCATAATAATATAATATATTATATGCAAAAATATTAATGATCATTTTTTTAATTATCAAATTCGTTTGCTTTTTGTGCTACTACAAACAGGTAGACTAATAAAAATATTTATTCTCCTTCTTTTCATGAATTGCCAAAAATTGCCAAAAATTACGGAAAATGAATGGAAAAATAGATGGAAAAAATGGATGGAAATTTTTTTTATTTATTTAAAGTATGCAATTCATCACGTAATATATCACCATATTTATATTGGCATATAAAAAATCAAATAGGTCACGAGAATGCCAATTAAGAGAAAAAAATATGCGAAAAAAAGTTTGAAAAAAAGTTTGAAAAAAAGTTTGAAAAAAAAATTAAGTAAACTATTTTGAAAAAGTATAACATATAAATGGGAATAAAACTAAATTGCATTTTCCAACTGTATTGAAAAAAAATATTTAGCATAAAATGTGCTAATCTGTGTTTTATAATGAATTTCATATAGATTGGTATAAAGTTGAATATGCATAAATAAAAAAATAAATTAAAATTGTAACTCTATAATATTGTATAAATAAAATAATTAAAAAGAAATGACCAAGGTGTAGACTTAAAAAATAATGAGAAATATATTTATAAATACAAAAAAGAGGTTTCCCAATTTTTGCTACTTTTCATCATTGCCAAAAGCAAAGGTAGGCTAAAAAAAAAATAAATAATATAAAAAAAGTTTGTTATTTTTGAAAATTGGCACTACTGCATATACATTTCCAAATATGTTATCTACTTGATTATACAAACTTATAAACTTTTCTTCATTTTTTTGTAGGAACAAATTAAAAAGACAATTTTGTATGACCTCCATAAAAAGAAAAATGCAATTTTTAAAATTTTCAACGGCTTTTATCTGCCGGATGAATATAAAGATGACACATTAATAACTTCGCATTTACATACAAGATCTAAATGCTCAATTTTTGATTATACATATAGACCAATATTAAAAATAAGTGGAGCAGATAAGATAACATTTTTAGAGAAATATATTGGAAGTGATATAAAAGGTTTATGGGAAAATGAATGTAGAATTAGTTTTATATTAAATGAAAATGGAGGTATATTAGATGAAATAGTAATTATATTAAAACCAGAACATTTATTAGTATATTTAAATATTCAATGTAAAGACAAGATATATAAATATTTAAATAATAAATTATTAGAAAATAAAAAACTTGATGTAAAAATTGAAGAATATAATAGTCATAGTTCTATATCTTTACAAGGTTGTAAATCTACTGATGTATTGAATGAATTAATAAATGATGATACAAATGTTGATGAGTTTAGTTTTATGTCTAGTAATATATGTAAATTAAATAATGTAGATGATTGTTTATTAAATAGATATACATGTACAGGTGAAGATGGTTATGATATACTTATACCTAATAAACATGTACAAGCAATATATGAATGTATACTTAATAATTCGCTAGTTAAACCTGGTGGGCTAGCTGTTTTAAATACTTTAAGATTAGAAAGTGGATTTTCAGTATATGGAAAAGATATCAATGAAAATTATACCCCAATTGAAGCTAATTATCAATGGGTATTAGGAAATCGAAGATTAAAAGAATTAGATTTTAATGGTGCTAACATTATTTCAGATCAAATTAAAAATGGCACAAAAATTAAAAGAGTTGGAATTATTGTTAATTCAAATATTATACCAAAAGAAAATTCAAAAATATATTTAAATGAAAAAAATAAAGAAAATGATATTGGATATATAACAAGTAGCTGTTTTTCTCCTATGCTACAAAAACCAATAGCTATGGGTTATGTACATACAAATCATTCAGCAGTTAATAATATGGTAAAAGTTGAATGTATGGATAAATTAGAGGAAGCACAAATAACAAAAATGCCATTTGTTCCTCTATCAGTATAATTTAAATAATATACAAGCTCAAATTTTTTATTTTTATATTTCTAAGAAGTTTTTAGGTATGTATCTTTTTTACACATGTTTACAAGCAAAGTTAACATGTACATTAATGAAATGTTTTTTTTTTCCTATTAAAATAAAAAATATATATTTTATAATTTTTTTAAAGTACCCTATTTTATTATTCTTTTCGAATGGCATTGTTTTTATAAATAACTTTTCCTGTTCTTTTATATGTTACAATAATGTTTTACACTTCAATCTAAGAGGTTTATATTATTTAACAATCTCATTAATTGGTTTGTGTGTAAAATATTTTCTTTTTTTTTTTTTGAAAGCACATAACCGAAAATAATATATTCAGTGTACATACACTCATTTTCTACAATTTGTGCGGTCTAACATTTTTGATAACTTTTTCCATATTTATTATAGTGTACTATAAATTTTGTAAAATATCAATTTTTTTATAAGTTGGTAAAAATTTAAGAAAATTATGGTCTCCAACTTTTATTGAAACCATAAGGAATGCATATAACATCCTTTTCCACATTACTTGAAATTTTTAATTTAAAATTAATCTATATTACAGTTGTAACACATAATTTTTTCATTCTTATTCCTGCTCCTATTTTAATGAACATATTATATTGGCAAAATTTAATTTACATAATTTTCAATATCTTTAAATCCAATAAATGTTGTTAAAATGTGTATTTAAGCTAATTTGATAAAAGGGTATATATAACGCGATGAAAAAATGTGTTATTCAATGATAAGTAGGTACACATATTTTTTAGTGGCACAAAATAATCTCTTATGTTTTAGACAAAAAGTTTAATCATGTTTATTCGAAAACCAAAATACAATCAGTATATTTTTTCTTTTATTATGTGTGTGTAATTTATTTGAGCTAGCCAAAAAAAAAAAAAAAAAAAAAAAAAATAAAACAGCTAATAATCTCAAAACTAAAATGGATGAGTTAGAGGAAAAAAACTCCAATTCAACATACTCTTTTTTTTTAAAAAATTTATCGGTTACTGGTTTTTATGAAGAAAACTGTCTATTTATGACAGTAAAGGAATTGTTTGATAATTCAATTGATGCGTTATGTAATAAGAAAGGAGATGAAAATATTGAGGAAGAAGATATAAGAGAAAAAAAGATCGAAATAGAAATTAAGGAATATGGTAGTAATTCATCATTTTATGAAATAATATGTAGAGATAATGGAGAAGGTATCGAAGTTAAAGATTTAGAAAATATTTCTGAAATGTTTTTAACATCAAAAGAAAAATGTATAACTAGTGGAAAATTTGGTATTGGACTTAAGACAATATTGTTATATTCTTTTAAAACTGCATATGGTTTTTTACATATAAAAATAAAAGTAAAAAAAAATAAAATATGGGATTTTATATTAGTATTAGATAAAAATTTAAATCATACATTTGTACAAAATTTTAAAGAATATATTGATGATAAATGGGAATGGACAATAGAAATTTCAGTGATTTTAAAAATTAATAATAATTATATATGTGATAAAAAAATACATTCATATATTAAATTATTTTTATTATGGAAAAAAAATATAACAGTTAAATATATCCATAATCCAAATGGTGAACAATCTATATATACATATTCTAGTTATTCTGATACTAGTGAAGAGAATATATTAAGTATGTTAGCAGACAACTCTATAAATATGATCTTTAAAAAAGATTTTATAACTTCTTATAATTATCATGTTAATATGTATGTTAATGTAAGAAAGTCTGAAAAAATTATTCCATATGAACATGGACATAATATAGGGTTTCTCTTTTTAATTCGATACGTCAATTCAATGCCTCTTTTGAGAGCTTCATCATCAGACTGTTCAATAACAGTTGATTTTAGGTAATTAAAAAAATATAAAAATATAATAAATTTTTTAACTTAAAAAAATTATTATATATACATAATAATTCCATATATTTTTCAATAATAGAAATTTTCTGAAATATTACGGACCTCAATTCGGAATAGAACTACCCACGGTCAGATATTGTCTAATCTAATCTAATATAAATAATATAATTATTTTGCTTGCAATTATAATATGTTCATTCTACATACTTATATATTGAAGCATATTGTTGGTTAAATATAATCCAATTGAATATGCATTTGTTTGGGTTTCATTTTTGGATAGGCTGAAAATCGGGATGAGATGACTCTTGAAGAATTGGCAATCCCAAACTGTTTTGATGAACTCAGTAAGGTATTGATTTGGTTTGATTTTGTTTCCTATTGTTCATTTTTTATCATTATTTATCATTATTTTTATTACTACTAATAGCTTAATTCATTTGCAGGTAGCTAATATATTCCCAGTAAATAGATCAGAGAAGTCTACCTGGAATATAATGATTATAGTAAGGAAACGCCACCAGCAGACATATATATACCCATATAAACATGAAAGAGCTCACTAATTTATATCTATGGCTTGTATTTTATCAGGGAATCGACGTGAGAGGAAGAGATATATCGTTTGTTAGCCTCAGCAAAAATTGCATAAAGGTTTGTATACATAATGTGAATATATTCCTCAATGAATGAACGCATAAAAATGGGGTTTCATAATTTTTTTTTTTTTTTTTTTGGCATATGCATATACACTCGAAAGGAAGGAGAATACTTGTCTAGCTTAATTAAAAAATGCTCAGTTAATTTGTATAATAATATAAAAAGAGAGTTACCACAGGAATTTGAAAATATATCTGATTATCAGGTAATAGGAAAATAATGAAATAGTAGCTGGTATTGTTCATGCATATTATGTATATATATGGTTATGCCCTTTCCGACTTAACACCCAAGCTAAGGCAGGCACTAGACATATACGGAGTTCAATTAGCATCGTCGTTAAGTAAAATAATTTTAAAGGGCCACGAAGAATTTAAAAATAAAATATTTTTTTTATTAAATGAAAAAAAGAAAAATGACAATAATACATGTGAAAAAGAAGAATATAATAGTACCTTTACTAATTATGATGAAAATATATTAACAAAGGAGTTGTATAGCCACATTAGGTAAAAAATGTCCACATGACATGCTCACAAAACCATTTGCTTAGATTTGCTTAACATTCATTATTATATTTTTTTAATTATTTCATTGCACAATACATTATGAGTGCTCATTCGATAAGCAAAAACTTGTTAAAGTGGAGTTATGACCCTATCCAAAAAATATGTATGCATATACATACTTTATGTGGTATGTTTTACTTTCCCATTTTTAGAGAAAAAATAATACTAAATGAAAAAGCATGTGAAAACCCTAAAACAAAAAATCAGTTGACTGATGATTCAAATAAATCATATTACAAAAATGATCCTTCGAAAGATGATAGTTATTCTGATGATTACGGAGAATATAAATAAGTAATTTATGAGACAAAAAATTAAAAAAATAAAACACAAAAAGTAAAAAAAAAAACATAAAATAAAATTTAAAAAAAAAAAAAACGTAAATAAATTTATATAATATACAAATGCGTGCATTAGAAATATAAGACTTCAAGCTATTTTTTTTCTTAATTCATAATATTTTCACGTACATACATGTATATGTATATATATACGCCTATATAATATATACATGTGTAAAACGTCATTCTGCACATTACATATGTGCGACCTTCAAACTATAATTAACATGAAATAAAATAAAAATATGAACTATTTTTTATTGAATTCCACTTGAGGGAGGGGATATAAAAAGTTTTATTCGATATCAACATCAAGCCTTGGTATTGAAGGGTTCATAATATTCAAACTGTTTAATCTTCTTTTTGTTACAACTGATATATATGCAATGGCAATTACTCCTAAGACCAACCCAACAAGGAGTATGATCAAATTTCCCCAATGGTGGTGTAATTCTACAAAAGAAAAAATAAAATGGATAAAATGATATGACTAATAAGTGTGCATGTAAATATGGATCTCAATGTTTTGTTCTTAATTTTGTATTACCTGAAACATTTGATATATCTTGCAACAAAACTCCAATATATATAAATAAGCATATACCTGTAAAAAATAAAATTATTTCATGAAAACTCAGATAAATACTGCAAGGGTAAAGGGGACATAATGTGGGCTTCGTTTTTTTTTTTTGTTCATTACCTGGTAAGGCTGAAATTGACCCAATGGCAAAATCCTTATACTTAACAGAAGTAACACCAAGTACATAACTAACCACCGATGCTGGTAGGATAGGAGACATACGAATTAAAAGCACAAAGGATAGACCATTAGCATTAATAGCTTGATCAAATGCTATATATATTGGATAATTTTGTAACTTTTTATAAATATAATCATGTAATAAATATCTCGAAACAAAAAAGCATATGGACATTCCAAAAATGTAGCCAGTAAAAACTGCAAAGATAGCTACAAATGTTCCCAATAAATTTCCATATACTCCTGAAAATATTAAACCTGCACCTACACACATAATTTCAACAGACATAAATAGCGGAGATATTAGAGTAAACAAACATATAAATAATACTATACTCCATGATCCTTGTTTTCCAACCCATTGTATAACTTCATTGACTATATTAATAAATGATTGAAATTTTGTTAGAAGATATACTACAAAAATAAATCCAATAATAATAAATAATGCTTTTAATGCAGCTTGTGCTTTTGCTTTTGTATCTCTTCTTCTTGACCTAGTTAAATCATCCGAACCCATCATAATATCATTTTCTATATCTCTATCATTGTTGTATTTGTCGTCAAAGTGGTAGCCCGTTTCTATACATTCATGGTCAGGGTTATTATATATTGAATTACCATATCCATTATTACTTCTATATCCATTTATATTTCCATTACTGTGATTATTAATTAATTTGACTTTTTCATTATTTTGGTCATAGTACTGAGAATTCACATTTGAATAATTATTCATCTCGTTATTATAATTATAATTCATTGTTGGTTCATTACATACATTTTTATTTTCATCATATATATTATCATAATTATTTTTTAGATATTCATATTTTTTATTATAATGATTATCTAAATTTTCCATCTCTATTTTAAATTATTTAATCGGAAAAATATAGACAAATTATATATATATTTTCGACCTTGATAAATTTCGAAAACTTGTATATATTATATTTTATGCTATGATAGTGCTAGTAGAAAGGGGGAATATATAATACGTATATATGCATGTATATATATATATGTGTGTGTGGAGGTTTGTACATATATACACACACTAATATCAATTAACAATGCTTCAAATCAATTTGGAAGCATAATAAGGTAATAATTTTGTGTTGATACTCTTTGATCGGTTCCCAATTTGCATTTTTTCAAGAGGTAAAAAGATATACATAAATGAGCGTATATAATATAAAACGTGTTAATATATAGGAATTATACTCGCGATTTTTCTATTAATATAAGTTTTCTTCACTTAAATGTATGAGCTGCTGTCTATAGTAAATAATACATATGGTCTTCTATTATGTTATATAATCCATATATTTAAATGGCTGGATATAGCTACATAAAATGTGCATTTATGCATAATAAAGAGCACTTTAATAAAACATAAAGGATAACATAAAATGAGTAATAATTAAAGAAGAATTAATTATATGTACATAATATGTGTGTTATAATTGTTTATAAATTTATTCGCATAATAACAATTATTTATCTAAATATATTTATATATTGTCGAAAAAAAAAAAAACAGTCCATTTAATACATATTGAAATTAAAATAAAGCAATATACAAATACTCACAAAAATGCAAAATGAGAAAATGAAAATATAAAAAGAGATGGAAATTAATTTATATTAAATATTCATTTAAATTTATATGAAGCATGATATAATTTACAATTTGAATAATAAATGGGTTAATATATATAAATTAATCAACAAAAAAAAAATAAAAAAAAATATAATATTTATCACGTATATATAATAATTATTGATGGCTATTTTTTTAAATATTTTTAATTGAATAATCATCAAAATATATAATTGATAAAATTCCATATATTTATTTTTTTTGTATAGAATTGAATAAGTAAATATACGCATAAATATTTATGGAAAAATTAATAATGCATTGTCCTCAAAATAGCATATAAAATATATATAAAATATATATAAAATATATATAAAATATATATAATAATTTATATGTAATAACATTTATTATTATAGCTACGTTGCAAGAATGCCCCAATTTATATACATATTACGACGTGCATTTTTTTTTTAGTATACCCTTTTATTGTATTTTTTTAATTGCTATCATTATATTTCTAATTTTTTATATTGATCTGGTATATATATACTTTTAAAAGGGAAATGAAATAATAAAAATGGAACATTATATATTATATGCATGCATAATTTGCTTTTTTATATTTTACATTAAGGAAAATTATTTTGTAAAATTGCCTTTAGAATAAGAGGATAATAAAGAGACAGATATATGAATAATTAATTTGGTGTTTTAAGGTAATCTATGAAAAGGCTAATAAAAAAAACCAAGGAGAACTTTCCTTCATCATAATATATATGTTGTGACAAAAAAAGGGGATACTGCATTTGATATAATTATGAACTATTTTACATTTAAAATATGTAAGCTTTTTCTTAATTATTTCTATGATTTCTACAATTTATATAATTTATACTATTTTCCAATTCAGTAGTTTAAAAAATTATGAACAATTCGCTAGTTTATGACCAAAAAAAAAAAAAAAAAAAATGTTAAGGTTAAAATGTATTTAAAAAAATAATAAAAAAAAAGCTAGCTGTGTGTATTTTCCCTTTTTTTGTACAAACCAAACAAATAAAAAGATAACAATGTAAAGATGATATGTGTTATATATGTTGTTGGTATTGTAAGACATTGTTATTTTATGTTTTTTTTTATGAATTTTATATAAACTTGTATAGAAGGATATAAGTTTGATAAGGTTTTCAAAAAAAGAAAGAAAAAATGGTTACTTATTGCATAATATTTTGGGATTATAAAATAAAAAAGAGACATTTGTTTTGTTTTTTTGCTTTTTTCACATTTTAAGAGTACACAGTAATTTTTTTTAATTGTGTATGGCTACAAATTGATTAAATAGAATTAGAAAATAATAAAATTATTCTTAACACTTTAATTATGTTGTAAAAAAAAATCCATTATTATTATATAAAGGGGTAACAAATTGTGTATAATTTCATTTATCGGAAAATATAAAAATGAATAATAGGTAAATAAATATATATATGTAAAAATATATCCATTTTAGGGATATTTTTTTTAGTTTATTTTCCATACGATTTTATATACACAAACTGTGTATTTAGAAATTTCGATCACACTAAAGAAGAAAATATATTTATATATTTTTTAGAATTAATTTTGTCACTTAAATGTATGAATTTTTTTTTTACCGAATTATAGTTTTGCCATTTCGAACGATTTAAAATACGATAATAATTCATTGGCTATTTTTTTACCCATAATTTTATCGTTAATAATTTTTACTATTTTTCCATGATTTTTACTATTTTTCCATGATTTTTACTATTTTTCCATGATTTTTACTATTTTTTCCATGATTTATTTATTTTTTTTTTTTTAAGACTTCGACATTTCGCTTATTTTCCTTTACGACATATATTGAACATAAAGAAATTAAAAATTGATTGGGATTTGAAATTGTAATTTTACAATGTTTCCTTTTTTTATTCAAAAGAGTAAATAATTTTATTAAATCATTCCAATGTTAAAAAGTAATTAATTTAAAATTTGTAAATTAATATGAATATAATGCAATGTTTTTTATATAACAATTTAAATGAAGTTCAACATAAAGTCTAATCACAATGAATAACATGAAGGCGTTTGTCCATAAGGTAAGAAAAACAGGAAAAAAAAATAGGGAAAAAAAATGATTCCATGATTGATGTACATAATAAATGTTTTTTCATTTTTGTCGAATAATTGCAGTTCCGAAGATCTATGGACACCTTGAAGGAGGATGATGAATTTTTTGTTGAAAAAAAACAGCTAAATGCATTGAACACATATTTTTCACACTCATTATTATATTTAGAAAGATTAGAGAGTGTGATTAAAAATATAAATATTATGATAAGTGACTTAAACCGATGTTTAATGTCCTTTTTTGAAAATGATATAAACTTAGGAATTGTACAGCATATATCTCATATTTTAAATACGTTCACTGATGTAAGAGAACAAATGACAAATCATATAGTTAATGCTAAATCTGTAACTAATGAGACACTTGAAAAAATAAAAAAAATGCAAAATTTATGTTTAAAAAAAAAAGAATTAGGAGCATCAATAGAGCATTATGAAAAAAAAATAAAAAAATTACAATTAGTAAATGCTCCTAATCAAAAACATTTAGAAAAAATTATTAGAAATGAATCTAAATTAAATGGTGTAAAAACAGACTATTTAAAATATAATGAATATATTAAAAAGGGTTTTGATATAGTTTTAGAAAATAAGACAAATAAAGTATTGCTAGATGCAAGAAAAGACTTGGAACTTTTACTTTGCTATTTTAGTTTGATGAATTCGGTCTCTGTCAAATTGAAAGACCCCCTTAAAGATATGGTAATGCCACAGCTTTCTTAAGCTTTTATAAAACATTGTTTATGCATATTATATATTTTGTAAATTTTTCATATAATTTTTTTTTTTTTTTTTTTCAGTACTTGAACACACAAAGAGAAAAACTCCCAATTGACGATAACTTCTTTATAGAAGCCCAGGATAGAATGAATTATTTTTATGAGATGGAAAAAAATTTGAATAATTATAATTCCCATAATAGATATCATATGCATAATCCCAAATTTGAATATAATAATTATGAGCAGCATATGAGTAAATTTAATAAATACGACTTACCTAACCGATATAGAACTTATGATAATATTCCTAATATATATAATGATTATGATCGAAGAAATATAAATAATAATAATTATATGTTAGGTGATTATCATCGATATAGTGAGCGTAATAGTTATAGGGAACCATATAATAATAATGAGAGTAATAAAGAAGATATATTTTTTAATAGCTCTTTAAATACTCTTACCAAAACTCTTAGTGGTTACAATTTAAATAGTAAAATTGAAAAAATTAACAAAACTAATGATTTAAATTCATCTGGGAATAGTGCTGGACGAAGTAGTAGTAGTAGTACTCCTCTTCCTTTTATAAAAAATATAAAAAATAAAATTTATAAAAAAACTTTAAGTCAAGACTTATTTGTTGAATCTGATGATAAAAAAGATAACTCCTTTTTAAAAATAAAAAATATTTTAGGAGTTTCAAATAAACCAAAAGAAGAGGAAAAGGAAATTCCCACACCTGTGCCTACTCCTCCTGCATTTCCTCAGTAACCTTATCTAATTTCCGTCTTTCAAAAATTACAAAAATAAACAAATAATTAAAATAAACAGAATTAATTGGGAAAGTAATAATTTGTAGCCTTTTACAGGCACACACCATGAGAAAAAATATATACTTTTTTTTTCACTCTTTATTAAATATTTAGTAAGAAAAGAATGGGGATATTTTACTAAATTATTATTTAAATACCATTTGTTAATTGCTTATAAAATAATTGAATATATTCATATAAACATGATCCGCAAATTAATTTTTTTTATTTTCTTTAATTATAAATTACACACTTTTAGTTTTGTAGTTTGTAATTTTTTATATGTTGATATATTTTTGCATAACATATAAATGTGGATATTTCTTTCCGCTTTTTAATATATATACAAACTGGTATTTTTCCATTTGTTTTTAATTTATTTATTCATAACATTTATTATTATTTTTTTAATTGTTTGTTTATAGAGTTCTTAAGTTTTGAACACTCAAAATGCTAATATATCATATAGATATGTATATAAATTTCTTTTCTTTTTACTAACATTATTATATTACTGTATAATGTTTTTTTCTTATATAATAAATAACCGCTAAAATAAAATATGCATATAAATTACAGTAAAAATATATTTTGATATATGATATTATCTTAAAATTCATGAAAAGCATACGACATATATAGTATACAGTAATATTAAAAAAATATATCATAATTATAAAAAGAAAAAAATATATATTTTTTATTTCTACACTTCTCTGATTTTGTTTCAATTTTTTCTTTTATAAAGGATAAAAAAAAAAAAAAAAAAACACAACTTGCATATTGTTGAAATATAAAAACAAGTTTTTTTTTGATAGTTCCAATTTTATTAGTTTATTTGAGTTTCTTTTTTGGTCTTAATTGATTTGTTCGTCCACATTTTTTGTTTCTGCAATTTGTGGCTCTTGGGTGTAAACGGGCATAACATTTTCTACATATTAATTTTTGGCAGTTATATTTTTGTGCTAATTGGGCTAAGGATGGTTCGATAGCTCCTCCTCTGAGTCTTAAAACCTGGGGAATGAAAAAATGAGGAAATAAAAAATGAAGAAATAAGAAAATGATAAAATGAAGAAATAAGAAAATGATAAAATGAAGAAATAAGAAAATGATAAAATGATAAAATGAATGAGCATGTCATATAAGTGTACGGGAACATTTGTTTGTATATTTCATTATTAATAAAAAAATATGAGGGAAAAAAATTAACAAGCACATCACACATATTTATTTTGCTTGTGAATAGTAAGGAAGCAAATGATGGCATAGAGAAGGGTATATACACGTGTATATTATATTCTCTAAAACCATCAAATATGTAAAATAATAAAATAAAAAATTTTATAAAATTTTCCCCTCATATTTTTTTATCCTTTTTTTGATATAATTAGCATAATTATATAGTATGATATTAAATATATTACCAAATGTAAGGTTGATTCTTTTTGAATGTTATAGTCAGATAAAGTTCTGCCATCTTCTAATTGTTTTCCAGCAAAAATTAATCTTTGTTGATCAGGGGGAATTCCTTCTTTATCTTGGATTTTTGCTTTAACATTTTCAATTGTATCTGATGGTTCAACATCAAGAGTAATTGTTTTTCCGGTTAATGTTTTTACAAAGATTTGCATTTTCGTAAATGTAAAAAGTAAATAATTTGAAAAAAATATAAAAATATAAAATCGATTGTTGAAATTCTGAAAAAATAAATCAATTTATAATTTAACTTTTATAAAAGTTTATATATATTTATTTATTTTCCTTTTCTTGTTAAATAATTAAATTTTATGTAATATTGTGGATATTAGTATACTAGCTTTTTTTTTGTATATAAATTAAATAAAAATATTATATATTTTATTATATATATTTTTTAGCAAATTAAAAAAAATTTTAATATATTATATATGCATGCTTATAAATTCGGTTTATAATAATATATTATATTATATGGATATATTATGAATATATAAAAATGTTGGCAAATATTAATTCCGCCTTATTTTTATTTTTTGCTTATATATAAAAAATAATATATATAATTAATTTTTCCCACAACGCTTTAATGCCTGTTACTATAATAAATATTGACATATATAATATATTATATATATAATATAATATTATATATATATATATATTTACTTATTAATCACTGGGTAATACTTGAGAAGCGCTTATAACTTTCATCACTACGCAGTGCCAAAAATAGGGCAATTGCAAACCCATATATGTTATATATTATACATAATATATATGCATAATTTATATACATTTTTTGACCCTTTAATACGGTTCACCAGTTAGTATGCGAATATTTTTATTTGGTATAGGCTTAGTAAATAGCTTAAAATAAGGATTGAAAAATAAGTCATAAAGTTTATGAATATTAATATCTATATACCGCATTTTATATATGGGTTTATGCATAAATGGTGCCTATAAAATAAATAAATTTTAATAAAAGATTTAGGGATATTTTAATACCTTAAAGTGTAATTATAGAATGAAAAATTTTATAAAAAAATAACATGTTTATATTTGTTGAGAAGATTTATTATTAAAAATATAAATAAAAACGGATAAAATAAAAGGGACCAATGCATAATGAAGCAAATCTAAATATATTAAATTGACAAAAATGGTTTAAAAACATCAGTTTTAATGATAAAATAGGTATATTTGAAATAAAGCATATTCTTTTATTATACTTTTGTTTATATTATGCATATGCCATGTGATTTAAAAAAAATAGTTTGCCAATAGGGTTGTTCATAGTTGTATGCCTGTGTTGGTAATGCTCATGAAAATTCTAAGGAATCAGCACATACGAATTTCTTAATTTATTCAAAATATCTATATCTTAAGAATAATTTATATCTATTTGTATATGCATATATACTTTTATTATAACAAACGAAATTATAGGTAAACAGAACAAGCTGAGTTTTGCTATTTAATGAAGAATAATAATTATTATATTCAATTTGAAAAAAGTTATTTTGTAAAGAACATGATATAAACCGTATTATGTAATATTTTGAGTATATTGTTAAAAATTTTTTTGTATATTTGTAATATAAGCCTATACAAATAGGAACACCATATATTGTATATATTCATATATTGTCTATATAATAATAATAATTAACCATTTTATTGCATTCCACATTTATATGTAAAAATTATCTCGTAAAAAAGGTAGATTTTTAGGAATTTTCGTGTGCTAATAAAATATATACATATATTCCTCAAATTGTTTAATTCACGCAAAGGGTATAAATATATATTTTCCCATTAATAAAAACTAGCCAATAAAATGAGTGCTACTAAAGATGATGCTACAAATACTGATATCAATGTGAATAAGGATTGTTATGAAAAATTAATAAAATCTACCACATTTGTTAATGACAAAAAGACTTTTGAATGTTCTTCCATTATAGGGACAATTAACGATATTAAAAGCAGTGACGAAAGTATTGAAATATTTATGGATCATCCAAATTTATCTGATCACATAAAAAGTGTTATGGGACACATGAATGACCATTTTACGAAAAAAATTAATGAAAATAAATTGAAAAAAACAACACCTCTTTAGTCGTTTTATTATTATTTTTTTATACTGCATGATGCAATTGCACAACTTTTTTGTTTGTTTTATTTTTTTTGTTTTTTTAACCTATGTTAACATTTAATTTGAAACGAATAAAAAATAAATAATAAGCCAACATCCAAAAAAATGAATAAATAATTATCACCATTAAGGTGTCTTACCATTTTATATTTATTAAACATATTGATTTAGAATTATTTAAAAAAATATGATGATTAATTTAATTATTATATGATTGTTTTTAATTAAAATTAAAATATGTACAATTCATTTTTTTTTATTAAAATATTATGAATGAAATATAAATTGCTGTCTTTTTTTTCAATTTTTATAGCTGTAAAAAAAAAAGTTCCAAATTTTACATGTACATGAAATATAAATAAGTTTGTTGTTTTAATTTTTAGTTAAATTAATATGCTTAGCAAAAAATAAATTATGTACTGTTCATAAAAAAGTGAAGAAATATTCTGTACATGTGTGTATATATATGCATATATTTTATACATATTTGAGAATATTTTATGTTATATTTTATTAACATTCATAAATATTTTTTTATTTTATTTATCATTATTATTATTATTATTTTTATTAAATACCATTTTCCATTTTATAGATAATGTTTTTAATTAATGATAAATTGGAAATTTTGGTGCATGTATATATGATAGAAAAAAAAAAACAATGGATAAAAAAGGGGGGAAATAAAATATAATTATAAAAATATTAAAACAAAACAACAATGAAATAAAACAAGATAGAAGAAAATCGATGATATTGTAATTGATTGTTCTACTGAAAAGAGAGTATTGTTTTTTATGTTCTTGTTAATTCATTATCATTTATTTTTACACAATTTTTTTTTATTACATTTTTTGCCATTTATTTTTTAATTAGATCAATTATAATTTTAAACAACTCTGATAAATCAGTTATTCAATTAAATATTATAACAATTTTGAAATGCATCCTATATGTGCATATATTTTTGAATGTAAAAATATAAGATGTCTAGTTTTGTTTAGTATTACTTTTAAAATAAATTACATAGCCAATTTTGTTATATATATGTTCAACAAAAAAGTAGCAATAAGCAAGAATATATCTATGTCTTTTAATTGTATAACTTCCGAACTTTGAAGCATTTATGTTAAAAATGGATCATAAAAAAAGTATGCCTCTCATAAAGAATGAAGATGAGCTATCTAAATGTATTGAAATATTAAGAACAAAAAGGCAAAACATACACGAACAAATATTAAAGGTACAACAAAATAAAGAAGAAAGTAAAAACGCTGATTCATGTTCATGCATTTGTTTTTAAACCTTTTTCATTTTGTGACTATCGATACATCATTTTCTTTGGTTGCATGCCTGTTCATACCATATTCCCATTCTATATGTTCCTTTAACTTTGTCATTTTACCATCATAAAATATATTTTTATTTTTTTTTTAAATCTACATGAGGAAGACGATAAAGAGAGAATACAAAAAGAGATAGCCTTGTTAAATGAAAAATTACAAGAAGTATGTAATAGTATAACTAAAAAAATGCAAACACGTTTAGAATATGATAGAACGATTAAAGAGACTTCATCTGCCTATACAAAAATAAGGGAATCTGCTAAATCATTATTACACATTTTAAAAAGAGAAGAAACACATTTGGGTAGTAAATTATATAACGGAACATCGGATGATGATTATAAATCTTTTAAGGATATGAGGCACATACGAAATTAGAAGTTCTAATTACGGCGTTTTATATGAATTAAAAAAGGGAAGAGGAAGAAAATGTTCATATATAAACTTATATTTATATGCTAGTTCTTTATGTTTACATGTTGAAATAATAATACAAATAAGATATATGGCTATAAATTATTGAGGGGGAAGAGATAAATATGGTGATAGGATTTACTAAGATTAATGGAACTCATAGGATGGTGGAATATGCAATGTTATCACATATATATATTGGTAGATGGATATTAGATGTTTTTGCATATCCATGCTTATAATTGTTTTTAGTAATTCAATGAGATAGTCTATGATATCAATAATAGTAACGTAAGCTATTTAAAATAAATAATTGTAAAATTTTCAAACATGTTGAAAGATATATAGTTATAATATATGTTTGGTGTAAAATGAAAAACAAAAATAAGGATGTAACTATATATGTAAATATGCTTCCGTAAAATGATATAAAATGTGGGTACTTGTTTTTTTTTTACAAAAAATAACATTTTTAGAGTATATATTTTAAGTTTAATCTATATTATGTTTATGTGTATTTTTTTTTTATTTGATTTTTTATTTTTCAAACTATACAAACTCTTTATGTTATGTGATATAATTTTCATTGCTAATATTGTTTCTACTATTGTTTTAATTTGAAAGATATGTCAAAGTGTATTCCCCAAGAATTGGTAAATGGATAGAACTAGTGTTTAAGTTCATTTATTTTTTCCTCTATATTTTTAAGTAGCTAAATAAAAAATTGATTAAAATTATGAATTTTTTTTATTTTTCCATCATAATATAGTAATTTTTTTTTCGTTTATTTTTTACTTTTTTTTAATATTTCTTTTGGTAGTTTTATTCACCAAAGGTTTGAAAAATGCATAACACATTTGGATAGTAGAAGATAAGATTATAACAATGAATAACATAAATAAAGAAAAGAGATTACTACTTTTAATAACCCGTATAAATATGCTTGTAAATTTATTACAGACTAGATTAGCATATCCATTGATTTACCCATTTAATACAACAGCATTAAATAATGATAAATCATTAAAATTATATTTTGAAAAATTAAAAAAAGATGGAAATTTTAATGAAGAGGCTTTTATGAAATCATTGGGTTTTATTACACCTGCAATTATATCTTTAACAAAGTTAGTAAACATTTTAAAAGCAGGTTATTCACTTTGTAATTATTCGGGGATGACATCAAAATTGACTTATATAGACCGAAAGAATAATAAAAATATTCTAAACCAGTATGAGAAAAAATTACATCTTCTCAAACCTCAGGTCTGGAGATTATTAAAGCCTAACGATGAGATGAATACAAAACATTTGAAATGGAGGAAGTGAAGGAAAGAGTAAATTATTAGAGGGTCATATATTAGAAAAGGAGGTATGGCTTCCTTTTTTGTTAAGCCATTTAAATTGAGGCAGCCAAATGTACCGAAAATTTGCTATTATTTATTATACGTTTTATTATATATTTTTTGTTTTTATTTTTTTGTTTGATGTTTTTGTAGTATCATAAAATGGTATACTTTATATGTAAAAAACTTCATAACACAAAAAATTTAAAAAAAAAAAAAAACAAACAATAAATTATATTCGATACAAGGGTGTGTGTGGAAAGTACCCATGCACAAGCATTAAATGTAAATTATGTAGAAAATCATAATGATATAAGAAAGGGGAGTAATTAGTTTCTTATTAGGATAAAGAAAAAATTTGGTGATATATTTATATTGTCAATTTGATTAATTTCATATTTTTTTTGGCTATTATTTTATATCGACACCTAATTTTTTAAAAATGTCTTTAATATTTTTGTGTCTATCTAAAATTCTAAGAAATTTCATTTTTATTCTTGGATCTTTTAATAGTGTTGGTTTATTAACAATTTTGCAAACATCTAAATCATTTTTATGGCCATCTTCTGAAAATTCTTTCCATCCTAATAAATTAAATTTATAACATGTACAGTCTTCAAATTGTGATGCTTTATTTAGTGATTCATTAGTGTCAGATGCGTTTTGTGTATTTTGATAAGTTGCTTCATTATTATTATATGGATTATTTTCATCTATTTCATTCATGTTTTCATTTTCCTCGTCATTATTATAATCATTTATATTTGTTTTAGCTGAATAATTAATATTTTTTTTTTGTATTTTTTTTTGATTTTTTCCAAAATTATCATCCTCATTAAAATTGTTCATATGATTTCCTTCCATATCTCCAGAATTAGAAAGACTAGAATTTCTAAACATATTTGAATTATTTTTTTTTTCTTGGCTAGCTAAATTTTCACCAATAGCTTGTTCAGGTTGTTCACCACTTATTTGTTTATTTTCATCATTTTGTTCATTTTCATTTTCATTATTTGTTGTTGTTTGATTTGCATTAGCTTTTTCTGCTTCATAATCATCAACATGTTTTGAAGGGGCCCTAGAGGATATGGTTTTTCTATTTCTAAAGTGGTCGTCAAAAGCATTTTTATCAGTCCTTTTATTATATTGTTTAGTTTTTGCTTGAGATAATTGTAGAGATAGTAATTCATTTTTTTTTTTTTGAATTTTATTATATTCTTCTTTTAATATATTAATATAATTATATAAAGAATGTGTTTGATCAATTTCTTTTGATTTATTTTGTTGTGATAAATTAAATAATGTAAAACTTTTTTTATCTTCATCATTTTCATATAAATATATTTTTGACAATATATCAGAAAATAAATGAGAAGAATAATCATATAGCTTTTTATTAAGAGATGGATTGAAATTACTAAGGTTAATATTTTTTATAGTAGTTAAATAATTATTATCTAAATGCTGATGGGATTCATATGCTTTTGTTACTTTATTTAAAAAAAATTTTGAATAAAAAACTTCACATAACTTATTAAATAAGGATCTGTTATTTATCATAAAATCTTTTTCATTATACATTTTTTCAAAATAAAACGAGTAATTTTTTGTCAATGTATAACCTTCTTCAGGTTTATCATTACACTCTGTTAAATTGGCAGTTCCCTCCTCCTTGTTATCGTCTACTTCTTCATTTTCAACCTCATCATTTTCTGCTTCATCATTTTCTGCTTCATCATTTTCTGCTTCTTCATTTTCTGCTTCTTCATTTCCTGCCTCGTCCATCTTCCTTCTTTTCAACACGCCAACTGAGTCATCATTTTCATTTGGAACCGAATCAAATTCTGTTTTTCTTTTTACGGATTCTTCTTTATATAAATTATGTAACTCGTCAAGGTCATAACAAATAAATAAAATAAAATTTTTAAACGTAATGTTTGGAATATATGCTGTATCTAAATTTAGTACTTTTGTTTTAATATGTTCTAACTTATTTATAATAGTTAAAATTGAATTTGCAAAAATAATAAGAGAATTACTTTTATCTTTATCTATTACATTTTCTGTATCATTTTGAGGGTTGACTAAATCGGGTTCTACGTTTGAAGTGGATTCTGAATTGGGTTTATTTTGAGTTGTTTGGTTAGATGTGTTTAAAATAAATTGATGTAAATTACGTAAAGTATTCAATAATGAGGTTAAAAAATTTCTTTTAAAATTTAGTATATACTTAGCAAATTTACATAAAGACTTAAAATATTTTTGTCTGTATTTTTTTACATCTAGATTAGTGTAAATATCTTTTTGATCGTCTTCGATTTTGCAAATTTTATACATTTGATTTATTCGATTTAATAATTTGATTGACTGTTGATCATTATTTTGAAAAAGGTGTATAAGTATGAAGAGTGAATTAAAATTGTAATTAATAATTTGTATAACTATATTTAATATAATATCTATAATATTTAAGTATTCATATAATTCGATTATTTTATATGAATTTTTATTGGAGCTATCTTGAATAATATCAAAATAAAATGAGAAAAATTCAATTAAATTGGATATGTTTATATGTTTATTAAGCTTTAAAAAAAAATTAAAGGTATGGATATAATCATTTTCTTTATCATATAACTTATCTAATTGATCAATTTGAACAGATTGATTATTAACTTTTGTAAATAGTGTAACAATTTTGTTTTGGTCTTTATGTGTTTGAATATATTTGAAGAAAAGATTTTCTAATTTTTTTTCAACTTTAAAAAATATGAAAAAATATATAACTTTATTTTTGATAATTTCATAAATTGTAGATAAGGACATAGTAACTGTTTTTAAATTAATATAACCTGAATATTTATAAATTATATCTTTATTATTATTATTAACAATATTTTTTGTATTAATTAGATCAAAATAATATTTAAAAAAAAATTTTATATATTTTATATAGTTAGGGCATGAAAAGAAAACTTGTTTATGCTCTTGCACTTTATTATTTGCTTTTGTTTCGGATTCGGCTTGGTCATTTTCTGATTCATTTAGTGTGTTCCCTTCTTGTGAGCGTAAAAATGCATTTTGTTTTTCATTAATAAAAATATCTCTATGAATAAACAAAGTGTCTGTCTTGCCACTTTGACAATGTGCATTGCTTTGCTTGTTTGTAGGTATGGAAGAAAATTCGTTATACATGACAGCATGCTTTGTGAAGTATAGGAAAAAAATATATATATATCCTTGAAATATAGTGGCTGTAATTTTAATAATAAATCTGATTAATTCTTGTGGGAAAATATTTTTAAGTTTGATAATGAGATTTTGAATTATATTTAATAATTTGTTAGATGGTAAATATAAAATTTTAATTAATTTATTATAGCTATTTTTATAATTATTAAAAAAACAAATTTTTAAAATATCAAGTACAAAACAAAATAAGTTACATAATTCCTTTAATATATATAACTCTTGATTATATGTATAGTATATACTATTTGATTGACTATTATTATATGAGTAAAAAGAAAAGTAATTAATTTTATTCATGCATATTGTTGTATTATTATCATCGTCTTCATTTTGATTAAGCAAACTTATTGAAATTAAATTGGATATTACATCTTCAATATGTTTAAATAAAATTGAAAAAATTGGTATTCTATGATTTATAAATACAACACAACAATGGGCACTTAAACATCTAGATATTACATTATTACTTTTTCCTATTCGAAGTATAAAATTAATATAATCACATATATCTTCGAAATTTATATATTCTCTATTTTTTAATTCTTTTTTTATTAAAATTACTTTTTCTTTTTCTTTTTTTTTTAAATATCTAATATTTATATGTTCATCATATATATGTTCATCATTCCTTAAGGCATTAAAAATATTTTCTACATTATCTACTTCGTTATCTATTAAGAAGTTTTGTATAGGGTATGGACTTATTTGGTTGTTAGAAATATCGCTATTATCAAACCTGTTTTTACCTTTTTTTATAGACCCCTTTATGGAAGATAAAAATGAAATACCCCGTGTACTATTGCCAATATAATTTTTATACATACTATTGTCTAGAGAGGTGTGAATATTTTTAGTTGGGTCTATTGTATTTGGTGGTGGGGGGATTAATGAATTTTCAATTTCTATATTAATAAGGTTTGCACTTTTTTGAGCATTTACATCTTTAATGTCTGTAAAATTTATATTTAAATTTCCTATATAGGATAAATAATTATTTGTAATTCGATTATGATAATTTGTGAAATAAAATGTGTTTTCATATTCATCCTCTGCAAAATTTAAATTTAAAATTCGATACTCCTTTGAAAATTGATCATTAATTATGCGTTTTGTAGTATTTATAGAGCAACACATATAAAGCATTTGTTTATCTTTATCTATATTATTTCTATCATTTTCTATTGTATTGTTTGTGTTTGTTCCTGTACTATTTGAGACATTATATGGATCTTCAATTTTACAATATAAAATAATTTGTTCTAACTTTTTTTTATTTAATCCATTATTATTTATATCGTCTTCTCCATATTTATTTTGTTCTGTAAAATCAAAATTTTCATCTTTGGAACTTTCATTGTCTGTATCCGATTTTTCATTATCTGCTTCAGTGTCACTATAAAGTCCTGTATAATTATTATTCAACATTTTAGAATAGTTAGAAAATTCGTATCTATTATCTTTATTTGAATTTGTTTCATCATTTAAATTTTCACTTTTTTCAAAGAGACGATTTTCCAAATTTTCATAATTATTAATAAGTTCTAATTTGAATTTATTTATTTCTTCTCCATCATAGGTTGATAAATTATTTGCATTTTCGTCTGGTTGGTTAGTTACATTATTTTCTTCATCACTAGTGTTAGTGCCTTTTTTATTTTTTGTTTTTTTTGGTCTTCCCTTTCTTGTTTTCTTTGCCTTGTCATCGTTTACTTGGCTCTTTTTAGAGGCTACTGTATTTAGGATGTCTTCATTTTCCGAACCTTCATTGGAACTACTTTGAAAGTATTGTGCATCTGTTTCACTTTCAAAAGGGGAATCAAATATTTCTGAATCTTCCGAATCAGGTTTGTCTATTTGTGAATCATCATATTGGCTAGTAGATGTACTATTGTCATAACAAATATTTTTTAGATTTTTAGACAAATAAAAAGAATAAATATATTCTGGAAAAATGTTTTTAAAATCAAAAAAAATTAATAATAATAACATTCCTGAAACATTAAACGAAGGTAAAATTCTAGTATACCTTAAAATTGAACGTAAAAGAAATGATTGATTATCTGATGTATTATTAAACCATAAATAAAATATTCTTAAAATGTATATGATATTATATCTTAAAGTAAATATAGAACTATGATGATTATATTCTGATATATTATTTGATCCTATCCAATCATTAAAGCTAAGTAATTTATTTAGTAAATATAAAAGAGAATAAAATAGTTCGTGATTTCTATATGACTTTAACATAGCTATTGTTTGATATTTTGATATTGCAGTTAAATTATAAAAAAAATTAAAAAGAACATTTAAAATACTTTTTACAAAATCTAATGTTTTTAAACGATTTTTTATTATCTTACAAAGATTTCTACCACTTAATTTATTGAAATTAATTAGGGCTAATTTTAAGGTATTAATATTTAAAAAAAATATACTTTTATTAATTAATTTTATTATAAATTCAAGATTATTAGCTAGATATATTTGTGATCCTATATTTTTATAATTATTCTCATCATATTTATTTATATAATTTATTGATTTTAAATAATATTCTGCTTTTTTATAATTTTTATCAATCTCGTTAAAAAAATGGCTATTTGGTTGATGAGAAAATTTTGGAGAATTTGTTTGGCTAGCAATTGGTTGATTTTTTTCATCTAATTTACAATTTTTAACACATATATAATTATTATATATCAAATTGTCATAAAAAAATAAACCATATTTATTGTTTTCATTATTTATATCATCATCTTGTATATCCTCCTTTTCTACATTCTCATTATATTCGCTCTCATCATGTTGTGATTCATTTTCACTATCAATTTTGTATAGATTAGAAAAATAACTGATATTGGGACATAGGTTCATGTAATAATATAACAAGTTTAGAGGTAAAATGGGGTAATACCCTATCTTGGTATTTGCATTATTTCCACGACTTGAAATTGTTGAAACAGTAGGAAGAATAGATAAGGGATTTATATTAGGATTTGTAGTATCAATTCCAGCTATTGTACTACTTGAATTAATAGTGTTAATAATGTTATCATCAAATTCTTCTAGCAATTCTATATATTGGTCATTTATATTTGTCCCTAATCTAGTACAACTTTTTGAAGAATTACTTATATATATATCATTGTTTAATTTGCAATTATAGTTATTTAATTCTTTCGATTTTTTTAAAATATATTTATCTTTTTCAATTCTCAAGGCTTCAATAATTTTACAAACATTTGGGGTATAGCACGATTTTAGTGGAAGGAAATTAAAAAATGGATTCTCTTGATATACTGATAAAATGTTATCAATCAGGATAGAATTAGAATATTTATTATTTTCTTCGCTAGCTGATGACTTGTCATATTTACGTAAAAATTCGAGCATTGCATTTTTATGGATATCTTTTCTTTTTTGTATGTCCATTTCATTAAATTTTTGTTTTTCATATTTATATAAATCTGTATAAAGACCTTTTAAATTTTCATACATTATAAAATATTTTTTAAAAAGAATTTTATCATTACTTATATAATCCTTTAAAAAAAATTTATTTAAATTTTTACAATTTAATGTACCAAAATAATAGTCTTTATTTTTTTTAATTTCACCAGTTAAATTTTTAATTTCTTCTAAACATACAAAAATCGAGTATCCAGAATGAAAAATAAAATATCCTGAATTGTCATAAAATATTAAATTATAAATTATACTTAAAATATATTTAATAGCTACTAAAATATATTCATTGGAAATTTTTTTGTGAAATTTATTTTTGCCACTTTTCAACATCAAATTGGTTTCGGATTTGTCTAGTTGATTGGGCACAAAAAAGTTCGTAGAGTTGGTATTTCCATCCTTTGCATTCTTCTTTAACTTAATAGTTTGAGAGTTTGATGGATTGCTTTCTTCATATTGTTTTTCCAAATAAATAAAATAGTATAACAAATGTGTGAGGTGTATTAAAAAGTTTAAAATGTTTGTATTATTACACATAGCCGATTTAAATAGTGGATATGCAGAAAGGACACTAAACATTTTTAAATAATCTAGTGAAATATTTTCTTCTGATTTAAAAAAATTATTAATTAATAAATTTGATTTATAAAATGCTATTATAGAGCATAAAACATATGAACAAGAATTACGAGTATTTTTCATATCTTTATAATTATATCCATTTAAATAATATATATCTGAAATATCTTTATTTCTTAAAATGTCATTATATGTATATATACATTTTAAGTTGTCATAAAAAAAATTCTTTTCATTATATAAAATTTTTTTTTCTTTTTTTTCATTCAAATTGTTAATTGTTTCTTTATTTAGATCTTCATCTTTTTTGTTTTGAATAAATGTAGAATTATTATTTTCAGGGGATATATATTCTGGATCTCCTGAATTTTTCATTTGATTTATGTTGTCATTTATATTATTTTGTTTATTTTCATTATATGGGTCATCATAATCATAATTATTGTTAGACTCGTTTTCACCTTGTTCTTTTTCACTATCATTATTTTGGTTGGAATTATTTTCTTCATTAATATTTGTAAAATTTTCGTTATTATTATTGATTGAATTTTTATCATTTTCGTCGGCATCTTCGCCTTGCTCATTTTTATTATTTATATTACTGTTCAATTGTTTCATTTTTTTATTTATAATTAGACAAATATTTATGTACGTTTTTTTATACATTTCTATATTATAATTGACTAATAAATTTATTCCACCTGAACAGTTCAGGAGATAAAATATAAAATCATTGAGAGTTGTAATAAAAGATATATCATACGAATTTAAAAATAATATGTTTTTTATATGTTTTTCAAACTCTTTTAAAATGTACAAAAACATGTTAAAAAATTGACTTTTTTCTAAGTAGGATAGCATATAATTATGCAATTTATATGTGTAATAATAGTTATAATTTTGTTCATTTTCTTCATTAATAAATATTTCATTTTCATAAAAAATATCATAACAGCTATTTTTGCTTTCAGGATTACAAGAATGTTGATATAATTCTTTATGTATATTTTTTAATTCGTAAATTAATTTAGAAATTATATTTTCATTAAAAAGACTATTTTTATAATCCTCTCTATGAGTTATTATATCCATAACGCTGTTCTCAAATTTATTTATTTCATCATAAAGTTTAACTCTACACATTATTATTCCAAGTAGCCTTTTTATGTTATATCTATTAAAATCGATGATAAAAAAAAAAAAAAGAAAAAAAAATTATGAACGTACAGAAAAAAAAAATGTGTGTGATATTTTTAGCTGACAAAAATGAATAAATAGTTTTACCTTTTCATTTTTTTGTTGGAAGATAAAGCAAGTAGCTTTGTGTACAAGGTTTCATTATTTTCATCCACCTAAAAATTGACAAAATAAAAAAAGGCATAAAAAATGTATACTTATAAATTGTCGTTTATACAATAAAATTGTATTTATTTCCTTTAAAATTATAAAGAATATATATATATGGACATGCATAAAGAAAACAAATATATGAACTAAAACAGGTAAAAAAATGTATAAATATTTTCTCTATTTATTTTTGAAAATCGCCTAAAATGTGTGTTTAATTGTATGTGTTGTATACAAAAAAAGGTGTAAATCATATCAAGCGAAAATCGGAAACAATGTAAAAAAACATAAATCAAATAGTTAGAAAATTGTATGTACATGCATATAGAGCAGTGTGTACATAATAGGAAATAAATAAAGTATTAATATGAGAAGAATAATTACTAAAACAAAATAAGCATCATGCCACAAATCAAATATGATACGAAAAAATATATAGGCATAAGCACAAATTTTGACTGCTTTTATAAAGCATATAATAAAATAACACTAAAAAATTATCATATTATAAACAATAAATATATACATTAAAAAAATAGTTATAAGACAAAAAAAATATAAATGAGTGTGTTAGACATATAGATCAATAAATATGCCTTACTATTGTATATGTATCATATTAACACTATTATACAAAATCACAAAATAAAAAATGTTAGGAAAAATTATTGTTTTTTTTTTTTTCAACTTACATAATTACAGAAAAGATTCATAACATAATAATCCGATATTAATGCAATGATAGTTTTTAATATGGACGTTTTAATTTTCCAGGAAGACAAAAAATAAACGCCATCAATGCTAAGGATGTCAATTAAATAAATAAGAATGTGGGGATGTTTACGATCAATTTGAATTAAATTTGAATTAACTTGAAGGTGTATTATATATTTTGCTAAATTTGGATATAAAGCAATTCTTCTTAAAACTAATAAACATCCTAATATATCACATATTTTTATTTGTGTGTAATTTGAATAATTAAATAAAAAATTATCTTCATCCGCTTTAATATTTTTATATATATAAAATAACCACATTGCTCCATATTTAATTATTTTTTTATATAATGGTAAATCATTTCTGTTTATTTCTTTTTTTTTTTTATATAAATTTGTTAAACAATTTAAAATTTTTATAATTAATTCATTATCTGGAGGAATAAATTGATTATTATCAGTTTCTGTTGATGAGTCACTTAAATCTGATGCCCATGATTTATCTAGATCATCCTGATCCGATTTATTTGCATTTTCTTCTGCTTTTTCATTTTCACTAGGTTTGGAATTATCATCAATATTGTTACTGTTATTATTTTCATTGTCATTTTTTTTATTTTTATTTATTTGATGAACATTATTTCTAACAAAATCCTCTTCCAATATATTTGAAAAAGTTGATAATTCATTTAGTTCATCTATTTGACTATTGTCATAATTTTTATGATTATTAATTGAATGTTTTTTTTCAAAGTCATAATTTTCTTCCATTAAATTGGCTATATTATAAGTCTTTATATATACAGGTTTTTTAGGAGAATATATATCATCTTTTTCTGCTTCAACATTTTCAACATCCACTGTTGCTTCGTTAATTTTGGTTTTCATGTTTATGTCATAGAGGTTTTCACGATGGTATCTGTAAAGAAAGATGAAAGGGAAAATGATAAAGAAGGTTGAAAAGGGGAAAACAAGATAGCACATGAAATAGTATGTAGAAAGAGAATACATATAAAACTAAATCAAGAGCATACCTTAACGGTTCATTGATTTCTTCGGATTGACCCAAAACTATGAGAGAAAGAGTTTTAAAATTTCCCTTTATAATAATTTTATCAATTAATAATGTTGAGTCAACACCCGAATTATTATCAGAGACTGCATAAAAAAGTCTGCCTTTAAAATTATAAGAGACAGGAAATAATTGTTTAAAATATTGAGAATCATATTTATTAACAATATTTATATAAATATTTAAATTGCATTCATTAGGTAGTGGATTTGTTTTTCCTTCAAAATCTGAATTATGAAATATTTTATCACTTGTTGGTAAAATAAGTATTCCTGTAAATAAAACTATGTTGGTTGTAAATAATATTTCTTCGACAAATGTTGGGTAATCAAAATTTGATGCCTCATTTATAGAGTCATTGTTTGAATTATTGTATTTTGGTGAATTAAGGTTTTCACTATATTGTAGTTGTTTTTTTATTTCTTCATCTGTTTTGTCTATATGTATAGAACAAACTGGTGTTTGAGCATTTATTAAACTGTTATAATTAATATTATCATTATTAAAATAATTTTTTTTATATACATTTGTTCTGTTTTGTGTTTCTTTATTATTTCTATTTATTAGATTTTTATTGAAATAGAATTGGTTAGATTTATTATTATTGTTTATATCTGTTGATGCATTGTTATATACATAATTAGGATTACCTCCCCTTTTTGTTTTTAAATCTTTATTTCTTTTTTGAAATTTATTAATATATTTATTATTATATAATGGTTGTTTTAAATTCCTTACATATTTTTTATTCTTATGATGTGACATATTTTTCGTTCCTGAACTTCGTTTCCCATCTTCCTCATTTTCTCGCCTCTCTTTTGAAAAAAACATTTTTATTTTTTAGAGTATAAAAAATATATACAATTTTAATATATGTGCAGCATATATATATATATATTTTTTTTTTTATTAGTTATTTATATTGTCAAATTTTTTGAGAATAAAAATGTTTACTATATAAGTATTATATTTGTGCACTGTGTAGAGACAAATATGTATATAAAGTAAAAATATAATAAAATTGTAAAGAAAAAAAAAATATGCCAAACTAAAGAACGGTATACAAAGTTGCTGTTTACAATGATATTGTTTTAATTATAAAAAAGAAACAAAGTGTACTTTAAAATTATAGGAGAAAATGTTGTATATATATATCTATAAATGTTTATAAGTTGGCATATACTTTTGTGAACAGGTGGAAGAAAGAGTATTCCTACGCATTTCTTCCTTGTCACTTCTTTGCTTTTTTTCACTTTGCTTTTTTCACTTCTTCACTTTTTTCACTTTATTTCCTCGTTTATATTTTTCTCTCTTTTGAAAAATACTTAAATAAAGAGTGATCTACGTAATTTTTTCATTTTGTTAATTTTTTTATTTACCAATTTTGTTTAATATATAGGGGTATAAAACTTTCGTACTGATCTTAAAATGTTTTCTTCACTTTATAGTAAATATGTAATATAAAATGAAAAAAAAAATAAAAAATAAAAAAATAAAAAAATAAAAAAATGAAATATTACATTATATACAAATTATAACTTGTAAAAATTTATACAATATAATATTTCCTTTAAAATGTAAAAAAATAAAATATAGTATATAAATAATATGAATATGCATACATGAAATAAAAGTGGTAAAGCATGTTATGAAATTTGGGTTAAGTATAAAACTTTTGTTTGTTTATATTTTTTAACTATCAAAACAGTAAAAATTACAAAATATGCAAAATAAAAAATTAATAAATAATATACTGGGCAAATAAGTACATACATATATATATAATATATAAATATATCCGATGGGTATGTATATATACATAAATATATATATATAATTATATGTAAAAAAAATGCATATATTTAAAAAAAAAAAATAATAATACACATATTTTTCCATATAAACAAGTATGTGGAAATATTTTAAATATTCAAAATTTTATTTAAATAGAAGAAGTTATATATACCATATAAACATATATATATACTACATTTTTTGCTTTTCCTATTTTGCATAAATATATAGTATGCCCTTACAAATAAAAGTCTAGTCTCTATACAAAAATATGCACTTTATTATTGTACTAAGTTGAAAAAAAAATGTGAAAAAATAAAACTATAATTTATATTAAAGGGGTTAGGAAATTAAGTCTATTTAGTCACAATCAATAAGTTATACTTTTCAAAATAATTTAAAAATTTAAAAAAATAAAATGACAGCATAAATAAAATATTGCATATTATGTGGTACATTATTTTATAAGGATTACCTAATTTGTTGAGTTGTAGAAATGGATATTATTTATTAGTAGTTGCCAATATCAATTCATATATTATTCTTATAAAAAATACATTCTATATGCCAAACCAAATAAAAGATTGTTGCAATATACCTACTTATGTGTGTCAAAACCGAATTATTTTGTACGTGGCAAAACCGAATTATTTTGTATGTTGCAAAAAATGTAGTTAGTTAGGTTTGACATTTTTTCTTTTTACAAATTTAGTGAGCTAAGTTTATTGAACAGTATAAAAAATGCATATGTATGGACATGGTAAATCAAAAAAAAAACGCCAACATTTTTCATACTACACAAAATATGGATAAAAAAGCCATTGCTCATTTGTATAAATATATTGATCATTGAATTGGTAGTGAATTAATTTAGAGATAAATATTAATACGTTTTAAAAGGATGTATGACATTATGAAATTAATTAAAAAAAATGTAAAGCCAAATATAAAATGCGCACACGTATATACACACATATTTATATGGGAATGAATTATAAACTTGTCATAATTATTGAAACGATGAAAAAGCCAGTTTATTTTTCCTCACAAGGAAAACACCAAAAAATGCGCCAAAACAAAAAATTAAGGTTTAAAAGGTTAAGGCATAAAAATAAGGCATAAAAATACGGCATAAAAATATGGCATAAAAATATGGCATAAAAATATGGCATAAAAATATGGCATAAAAATAAGGCTAAGAATTACGACTTAAAAAATTCTTCTAATATATGGCCAACAGTATTAGGATAAGACAAATGGGATGCAAAATAAAGATGTAAACATTTTAATGTCAAAAAGTTGAGTATCCCTCCAATTCCTTTTATTCTCAATGTATTAATTTTTCGAAGTATTTCTGAAATAGTATTTATATCAATTTGATATATTTGTAAAAATATATTTAATATATTAGGTTGTATTTGAAAAGGGTTAATATATGTACCTATTGTTATATCTTCTATATTTTTATTATCTTGATATTGTTTTAAAAATATATCAGAATTTAAAAAAAACATATAAAAAAATAATAAAATTTTTTTATTAATATGTCTTAATCTTATAATAATATATTTTAAATGATCATAAATTAAAAAATGTCGTAATAAATTAAATTCTTCATTTTTTTGATTTATAAGATTTTCAATATTTTTTATAATATTTACTTTTTCTAAATGGGATATATATCCACATATATTTTTATTAACTAGCCAATAAATTGTTGGAAATGGTCTAATATGTTTAAGTAAAATTATTTCATTTTCAATTTCTGTTTTATTTTTGATACATTTTATTTCTTCTTCATATTCTTCATCTTCTCCATCATCATTTTGATTTTTATTATTTTTTGTTTTATATTTTATATCTTCATTTTGCATTTTATAATTTAAACATGTGGAGTCTTGGCTAGTTAAACTCACTTCAGTATTACTTGTTAATGTACTAGCATTCATTAAAGTATATTCAAAACTATTTGATACATTTTCAACTTTTATTATTTCATCATGGGTAGTGTAACCACTTTCATAATTTGTAGTACCATATTTTGTTGTACTCTCTAAAACATCATTAGTATCACTAAACTTATCTTGTATATAAGTTTGAGGATTTGAAATGTTTGATAATATACCTGAACTTATTTTTTCATTTAAAAACTGTTTTGGGCTATAATTATTTGAATTATGAAGTTGCTCGTTTTTTTGATTGATCGGTTTTATGATTGTGTTAAAATCTGGGGTTTGACTTTTTTCTGATGTTATAGGAGAGAATATAGTTTTACTGTCTTTAATTTTTTTGATAATAAATTTGTAAAAATTATGATCTATTTTATTTTCAAAGATCATTAGAAAAATAAAATAATCGATTGTTAGTTCATCATAGTTAGGATCATTTTCCATGCTCATATCTTCTGATTGTTTAATTTGATTTTGTTTAAAATTTTTAAACAAATTTGAAAGTGGAGTTTTTTGTGAGTATAAAAATCGATTAATAAAATATAAAACATAAACCCTTTTTTGTTCATCTAATATTTCTAATATATTTTCTTTTTTTCTTTTTTTATAAATATATTTTTTTTTATAATTTTTTTTATGATTATTTTCATTTTTATGTAATTCTTGTTTATATAAGTCGTTGAGGAAAACTGTCCTTACGATATCTACTGATTGAGAATTACTAAAACATAAATTTATAAGATCATATATATTTCTTTCTTTATAATTATATTTAGTTAATTTAAAAGATTTACATATATTTTTAAATATTTGATTACTATCAAAATTTATAAAAAATGGGGAAATATTAATAGTTCCGATATTTTTTTTTAACATCATTTTTATTTTTCTTAATCCGTTTGGATCCCGATTTAAAATGTTGTGGATTTGAGAGAAGTGACTAAAACATAATGTGACATCACAGTATGGACTATTTACAATAGTTATACTATTTTCTCTGTTCCCATTGTTAATAATATTGTTACTGTTATTTGTTTTATTATATATGTTTGAGTTATATTTCGGTAGCTTAAAAGATGTGTATTGATTTTTCATTTTCACATTATTGTTATTTTGTCTTACTATTTCCCTTTTGCTATCCCAATTATTTTTTACGTGATCTCCATAATTTGTATTAAAATTTGTGTCGGAACTTTTAGCAAAATTTCTTTCAAAGCTTTTTTCAAAATTTTTGTCAAAACTTTTTTCAAAAGATTTTTCATAATATTGTGGACATGCTTGATCACATTTTTCAGAACCTTCTACACTTTTTTCAAACTTCTTAGGATAATCATTTTCAGTCTCAGATTCTTTATGCTCAACATATACGCTATCACTATAGTGACTTAAAGATGATTCACTTTCTGACATTGTACAGGGTACATAAAATAAATCATTGGGGGTAGTAGGATTACAGTTGTTATTGCATATATTGCTTTGTTCACCAATTTTTAAGGGGGATGGTATTTCCGAGAAGTCAGAAAGGGATTTATCTGTTTCAGTAAATGTATTTTTTGTATTTAATATATTTTCTGATGTATTAATGTCTGTTCCATTGGTTGTTATATTTGAGTTTGTGGCAGTGGCTACATTATTTGAAATAAAACTTGATGATAAGATTTGATTTTGTCCCGATTTTATATCATGACAATTACATGAATTTCTAAAAAGTTTATTTAAAATTTCTGAATCACTATTATATACATTTGTATGTGATTGCATTAGTTCATTTTTAATTCGTCGTGTTTTTTTTCTTTTTTTTTTTTTATTATTATTTTTATCAAATTTTACAAAACATAAATTAATATTTAATGGTTCTTTTATAAAAGCATCAAGACAAAGATCATTTTTTATATAATCAATTACTTTTTCATTTTTAGGAAATTTAAATATTTTGAATAATGTAGTATTACACAAGTCTTTTGAAAACATTGAATCATTTGAATAGAGTGCATTTTTTCTTTTCTTTTTAATGTCACAATTGTTTTCATTTTTTTTTTCTAGATCACTTTCGTGTACATTACAATTACTTAAATTGGAACTCCCGCATAGGCAATTTGGTGAATTACTACAGGTAGAAAATCCAGTGGTAATATTATTATTTTCATTTGTATAGTTTGAAAAATTGTGATTATATGTATTTGACTTTGGCTTGTTATTTTTTTTATATAAATTTTTTGAATTACAGAAAAATTTGTTATATACTTTATGGTTTTCAAAAAAAATATTTTTTGATTCTTGGATGTTAATTATTTTATATGAATTAACAATATTTATTAATATTTCATAAGATTTTTCATTATATATTTTAATATCATTAGTAATTATAAATTTGAAAATACAAAACAAATCTAACTTTCTTAGAAAATCGAGTTGAATTTTAACTTGATCTGTCGATATGTCTTCCATTTTTATTTCTCTTTATACCTATAACTACTTTATATTGTGTGATAGTACATACTAATACACACATAAACCTTTATCCTATATATCCTTATTGAGAAGAGTATAAGTAATAAAACGCATAGATATGTATATGTATGTATATGTGGGTATACTATGCCCGGATACCTACAATTATATGCATACTGGTAATTAATCGTGTTACTATAATTCATAAATACATTTTTATCAAATATTTTGTCCACCGTTTTTAATTTTTATACAGTTTTATTTATTCTATATTACTATATACTTAGTATTTATTCATTTAGTGTTTTTTATTATTATTTTTTATTTACAGGTATATAGATTTGTTAGGGGAATATTATTTTATATACTATGAGATCACGACAGCTTAAATATATTAATGTGGACGTATCATACTAATTTAAAAAAATATATCATTTCAAAATATAAAATAAAAAGAAATTATTAAAAATATTTGAAATATTTGAAATAAATAAAACATGTATAATGATAGTGATAATGGAAAATTCCCCTCTTTATATTTTGTAAAATTTATAATTTTTTGTAAAAATATTAATATATGTATATATATAATTTATTTGAAACGACGGCAATTTTTCCAATTTTTTTTTTTTATTTTTTATACCCGATGGTATTATATATAAAATAGTGTATACCCCTGTATATCTACGCATTATATATTTTTAGAATATATAAATATAGATATTTTTTAATTATATATATAGTTTTTATTTTCCGTAATATTTATAGAATAAAAAAATAATAAAACTTTAGTGCAAAAACATATTAGTGAATAATATAGGACTTTAGTTAATATACTAAAATATATATTGCATTTTTATTCTTTTTAATTTTTCACGAATAAGCCATGTGATAATATATAAATATGATGAAGTATATGCCCACATATGTATTTGTTTATACGTTGGCTTAAATGTATAACCTTATTATGTTTTCCCTATGCTTATAGTAAAATAGGCTAATTTGTACAGGCTTGTGTCAAATTAGTATGCATAATGCTGGTCATTTTAAACTGTATATATATGTATATAATAGTAGTAGAAACATCATGGTTTGCAAATATAAGCGACACTGTTGTGATGGGCTTGTAGGTATATGAACTTATCCATATGCAATAATAAATACAAATAGTTGATCATTCCCTCTCAAATAGTATATATTTCTATGCATTTACATAATCCATTTTTATGTTAAAAGGATTAGGAATAAATTCCATTTTCATATTCTTTTCACTAAATATATAGACAATTGTATTTAATATTACAACATATGAATGGCAATATTGTTTATTTAAAAAAAAGGGATATATAAACAAATTGAAAAAAAAAAAATTGGGAGTTTACACATTTATTAGCGTCTTATAATTGAGAACAATGAAAATATGAAAAATATTTTTTAAATGTCCTGAAAATAAAAATGCACATTTCTTTATGCATAAGTTGAAATAATTAAATTTTACCGAATAAGTGTAAAATTATATTGTATATAGATTAATGAGGTAATTGGGCTTATGATAAAAATATTATTACAAGGTTTAAATAGGGGTAGAGAAAAAAATATAAAAAAAATGAAATCATAGAAATAATAAGCATTTGCCATTCACTAGGTTTGTATTTAAAAATAATAATTAAAAATGGGTATTACTAAAATGTGAATGAAAAAAATAGTGATATAATATTGATAATAATGAATTATGTGTAGCTTGTAAATAAACAATACCATTGTTTTATCTAAGCTTTTAAGGTGACCTTGTGCTTTTTTTTTCTATTTACTTATTAAGGGTAGAGAAAAAAAAAATAAAAGTAAAAAAGGAATAAACAATTTTTGATTTGCAGTGCGTATGTTATAGTATATCATAGAGATTATTTTGGTATAGTAAATATCGGAATAAAAATCAAAAAAAGATAAAATATTTAAATATATTGAAATAATAAAATAAATGTTTATACAAATTAAATTTGCTATCTTAAGAACCATATGTATTATTTTTTGTAAGCTAAACATCATTGGAAATATTAATAAAATAAATATACAATATTGTAAAAAGGTAAGAATTTGAATAAAAACACAAAATAATTATGTTTTATAATTTAAGAAAATAAATAAAACACACTTAAAAAATATAGGCTTGTATTTATATATACATGTTATACCATATCTCATATTATTATCATATTTTTTCATTATAATAATTTAGATCACTATAGTTTTAATTATTATATATCATATGAGCATATCTTTAACATATATATATGTAAACATTTAATTTCACTTTTATTAGACCTTTTATGGGAATATAAAAAACGCACACAAAAGTGATAATATTTACACACACTATAAATACAAAATAAGAATAGATAGCTATTAAGTTATATTGTGAAAAATGGAAAAAAGTTTTATTATGGTTAAGCCTGATGGCGTCCAAAGAGGATTAGTTGGTGTAGTAATTAAACGCTTTGAAAGGAGGGGATATAAATTGATAGCAATAAAAATAGTAAATCCTACTGAAGAAATATTAAAAGAACATTACAAAGAGTTATCTGAGCAATCATTTTTCCAAAAGCTTGTGGATTATATAAGTAAAGGACCAGTTGTAGCTATGGTATGGGAGGGAATGGATATAGTTAAGCAAGGAAGAAAAATAATTGGTGAAACAAATCCATTAAATAGTAGTGTAGGAACAATTCGAGGTGATTTTTGTTTAGAAGTTAGTAGAAATGCTGTACATGGTAGTGATTCAGTTGCTTCAGCAAATAGAGAAATTAATATATGGTTTAAGGCTGAAGAATTAATTCAATGGAAAAGCCACTCTAATGATTGGGTGTATGCATAATTATTTTATTTAAAAAAAAAAAAAAAAGTATTGAAAAAAAAAAAAACTTTTTTTTTTTTTTTAAACAATGTTTATCTCCTAATAGGTTATTATTTCCACATAATGCATGTTTTCATTGAATATTACATGTGTTTATATAACCTTGTGTGAATGAATATAATACCTTTTTGTTCCCTTTTTATCACTATAATTGTATATTAATTTATTGTAATAATAATAAGGAAGTTGCATAATAAATTAATATATGGCTAGCTAGTTTTTTAGCTAGCTACTTTTGTTTTCTGTCCTCATAATAGGAACACACTAAATAAAACGAATAAAAAGAATAAAAAACAAATAAAACATTAAATTATTCAATTTATTTTTCAATATAAGAACCTTTATGCAAAAAAATAGTTATAATAAGATTTAAAAAATGTAAGAATAATACGACAAGCGAATATTTTTCATATTAATTGGCTTTAAATGTGTGTGCATATTCTTCTACCTATCTATATTTTCCTTTATATATAATATAATGTCTATTCACTTGGAATAATAGAAAACTGAATTACTTGGTAGAATTTGAAAAGGAAATTAAGTTTGCCTTAGTTTAACAAGTTATATATATGTGGGTAAAGGAAAATACCCAACATATTTGGAGGGATGTAATTCTAAAATATATAAAACAAGGAATTAAACTAGAGTAGTGTTATTATGCATGAATATTAACATATAAAAAGGGTAAAAAATAAATATGTAATAAAAAAAAATAAAATTGAAAAAAACATACCCGATATAGGTATTTTATTCCCCGAAAACTAATCATGGTAAGTTTTATAAAGAATATGAGCAATCTCAAATTAAAATTATGTATCTACATATATATTTATGCATATTTATAAGAATATGTTTATATTTAATTATTTATGTGAAAAAAATATATGCAGATTTTAAAATGGGGATCAAGGAAAATTTACAAACAAGCTTAAAGTGTACATATATAGTCGTATAAATAATGTACAATATATAGTACATATTTTTCGAATAAATTTTTGAAAAATTAAGATATTCACAAAAATAAAAATTATTATTAGTCAATTTAAGCTATGAATATTCTTCACAATATACGATATATTGGAAGTGATCACATTGATATTATAAAATATAATATTTGATTGGAATATTTATTGATTGTCTTTCTCCTTATCTAACTTAGTGCTTTGACAACCATATTGACATTAAATTTTTTCAAATGTGTATATTTTTGTCCGACACCAACAAAAACAATGGGTCTTCCAGTGAGATACACCATAGAAAGGGCTGTACCTACTTTATCGTCGACAGTATCAAATTTTGTAAGGATGATACCATCTATGGTTCTTTTATTTGTATCACATGTAGCATCTATTAATGTTTGATTAAATTTTTTAAGTTGATCAATAGCATCATTTCCTACTAATGCTTCTCCAACAAAAAGTATTAAATCTGGATTATTTATTAAAATTAATTTTCCTAAAGATCTCATTAATGGTTCATTATCTTGCATTCTTCCAGCTGTATCTATTAAAATTACATCATACTTTTCTTTTTTTGCGTAAGAAATAGCATCTTTAGCAATAGCAGCTGCATTTTTTCCATATCCTTTTTCAAATAGATGAACATCTAAACATTGTGCATGTATTCTTAATTGCTCAATTGCACCTGCTCTAAATGTATCACAAGCTGCAATCATAATTTTAAGATTACCTTTTGTTTTTAAATAGTAACAAACTTTTGCTAGATTTGTAGATTTACCAACCCCATTTACACCTAAAAAGCAAATGGAATATAATTTTCCTAAAGATTTTGCTTCTAAAGCTGATCTAAGTACATCTACTGAATCTTTAGGTATTAAAATAGATTGAAGAGTATCTGAAAATATAGTAGAAACAGTTTTTTTAACATTCAAAGAAAATATAGTTTTTTTTTTTCCTATTAATTTTTCTTTCATATTTTCAATTAAAACATCACATATTCCAACAGCTACATTTTTTGAAAGTAATTTAGTTTTAATATCTTGTAAAATTTGTTCAATATCACTTTCTTCAATAGTATTATTAGACGAAAACATTTTAAAAATAGAATCATTTAATTGACTCATAATATTATTTTTATTTTCACCTGTTGATGAATCACTTGAATCATCAAACTCTTCATCAAATTTAACAATTTCATTTGGATTATTTTTATTTTCATTTTTTGATGAATAATCTAATTTATCAATATCTTTTTTTGTTATTTTTTTATTTAATTCCCATTCTCTTGCATTTTTTTTTGTTTTATTTTTTTTATTATCACGTTTTCCACTTGCTTCAGAATCATTTTCTTCATTACCTTCTCCTCCTTCACTTTTATTATTGGAACTATTTTTAGTACCCGAATCAGTAGTTGATCTTTCCATTGCTTTGTCTGATTCTTCTAATATTTTTAAAAATTGTTTATCAAAATTAATTGGCAAATCATGGTCAAACACATTAAAATTTTTTGGAATTAATTTTACAAAATGTTTTTTAATTTTATTAAATAAGTTGTCAAGATATGCAGAATTTTGAATTCCTTGATATACAATCAATATTACAATGTCTAAATCGTTTACATATTTCCATTTTGAATAATATTTATTATATTTATTACTAAATTCTTCATGTTGGCCTTCTATTAAACCTGTTTTTATAATTGTCCTTATAATATTATCTTCAATTTCATAAAAGTTGTATGACCACAACACAATCCCTCCTTTATTAAAAATGTTTACTACGTCGATCATTTTTGTCTTTCCTAGAAAAGAAAAAACTGATCATTACAAAATAGGACAAGCCAAGCAAAATCAAAGTAAAAAAATATTAGAGGATACTAGTTCGTAATATATATTTTACTTTGATTTTATTTTTTTATTATCTTTTTAGCTATATGTCAGCAAGAGGAACATGCTTCGAATCGAATGTGAAATTAAATAAAATCAAGCAGGTCACACATACTCACATAGCTTATACTATATATAATAATATGTAAAAATAAAATAATACATCATTATTTAAGTATATGCGAATATAAAAATTTACACAAACGGGTATATATATATAACACATACATATATTTTCATATTGTTTACCCAAAATTGTATTTTAAAACATAAGCTTGTTCTGTTAAGGTACCAATACAATATATATATTTTTTTTTTATTTTAAAAATATTTTTCGATTGTATAAAAATTATGAATAAATTGATATACATATAATAGCATAAATATAATATGCATGTGTTTAAAAAAATGTGTAAAGGTGAAAAAATATATTTAAAATGGTATATATGATATGCTTATTTGTATGTGCTGGGGATTACCAAAAAAATTATATATTGGATGTGAAGGGATATACACTATTTAACAACTTATGGGCGTAAATAATGAGCAATCAAAAGCGTTCAATAGTGTTAAGAATATAATTATATATGCAAAAAATATATTATAATATATATATATATATATATATATATATATATATATAATTAAAAACAAAAAAAATTAATAAAGCGATAAAGTTGATAATAAATATATGAAAATTATAGCTCGCATAAAATTACATTTATTTCGAATATCTTGTATAAAAATTAACAAAAAATAAGGGGTATAAAATGATCAAATAAAGTAAAAGTAAATGAGGTAATAGTAAAAAAATAAAAAGTAAAAAATTGGGAGGTCTATTTTATGAATAATTGTCACATATTTTTTCTTTATACATTATTATAATAATTTAAAACAAGAAAAATAAACGAATAAAGGGAATAGGAAATAAATAAATCCATTCAAAATAAAATAAATAATATGCGTATGGAAAACAAATAAGTAAAATTGGAAAAAATATGAAAATGGCTAAAATAAAATATTGTAAATTTGTATATTAAAACTGGATATTACTATATTTTGTTGTTTTAATCTACTTGCTTTTTATATAGGGAACTAAAAATATGGAAATAAAAGAGAATAGTAAAGGCGTGCATATATATATGTAGTATATATGCGTGGCATAGATAAATATGTATTATTATGAATATTTTTTTATATAATGTCCCCCGATTTATTTAACCATAAGTCACATTTATATTATGCTTAAAAATAATTTTTAATTTTCTACTATTAGATAGGTATATTATTAATCATTTAAGAAAAATGTAAATCCATTATGAATTTTTTCTTAGCTGATTTATTTATATGCTTGTAAATATTCTTATAAAATGATATATTATTTTTTAAAATTGTTAACAAAAAAATATATGTAAAACATGCTATTTCAAATTAGGCTATTTTGACCTTAATGGTTAATTATAAATTGTTTCAAACGGGTTTGAAAAATTGCTATATTTTCTATATACGAAAAATATGCGAGATATAACTTTCCTATAATATCAGATATTCAACCATACTTGCATTTATATATATATAATACATATTCATAAAGTATATATATATATTTTTTTGTCAAGACCATGGTGTAATAAATATAAGAGACTGGGACTACAAGTTCAGGATGTCTCCTTTAAATGATTAGCCTGTGGCTGGATTTATATGCATATGGAATGTATAAAAGATTTCAAATTTTGTTTTGTTTTGTTTTTATCATAAAAATGGGGACACTTATAGAGGATTTGTTAGCAAGTGCTAATAAAAAATTGTTACAAAAAATGGTGATATCGTCTGGAAAAACAAAAAATATTGATTTAGTATATGGACAAGATATAATCAAAATATATTTAAAAAAATATGTAGAGTTATGTAATAAATTTATAGAATTATTTACACAATTATGTGAATTAATTAAAAAATTAGATAATAATTTAGGAGAATATAATTTACAACCTTTTGATATGGAAATGGAAAATTATACATTAAATAGTCATAATTTTTTGGCGAAAAAAGAGAAGGAAAATTTTTTAAAAGAAACTCAAATAAATATAGAAAAAATAATAGGAGATATAAAATATAATATTTTAAATACTCGTGAATATATAAAAAAAGTAAAAGAATTATATTTGTTAATATATATATACATATATAATTTTTATTTTAATATAAATATGCTTGATGAGTATTTACAAAAAAACAGTATAAATAGCAATAATAATTACACACACAAAAAAGGTCAGACATATAATGATGTTGCCAATGTAGGGAATAGCAAAACAGGTTGTAAACATCCGCTTGTTGAAAAATTTATAAATTTAAATAATATATGTAATTTTGAATTTGCTGAATTTATTTCAAAAGATATATTTATTTCTTTATTTTATTCGGATAAAGATATTACAAAGATTTCTAAAAAATGTCTTTATTGGAAGGATAGTGAAAAAGACCATAGTGTTATTACTAATATTGGACATGATAATAGCATTATAATTTGTTTGAATGAAATATGTTTTTTTTTTTTTATGACAATTATTATATATTATATTGAAAATGATTTAAAGTTACGAATAAAAATGTTTATATCATTAATAAATAAGTTTCATAAAAATAAATTAAATTTAAAAAAATATAATTTAATACTTAAACATAATCCATATTTAAGTAAAATTAAAAAATTGACATACATATTTTTATAATAAAAATGGATATGCATTTTTTTTTTATTGTTATTTTTTTTTGTATTAAAACGCTAGTTAGGATATGCATATACACACATATTAAACAATTTTTTTTTTTAAATTAAAACAAATAGTAATTTATTATAAGAGATATTTAATAAATTACATAACATAATCGTTAATAAAAAGGAGAGAGTATATAGAAATTCCAGCTGTATACAAAGCCATGAAAATGGCCTACAAAGGTGAAAATAAATAAATAAGTATAATATGTTAGTAGCTATATATAAAAAAGTATAGAATGAATAATATGTGTGTGCATAAATCAATATCTTACATTTATAATAGTCGTGTCGCTGTTGTCAGACACCAAAACATGCATCCATCTTAAAGAATAAATAATTTCAATTACTACTATACTGGTTAAAACTATGACGGGAGATAGCCATTTTATGGTTGGCCTATAAAAAATTAATAAAAATAAATAATAATAGTAGTGTAGTAAGAATATAAATAAAGGGGAATGACATAAAAATACAACTATAGGATAAAAGATCTTTAAGCAATATGCATGTGTGTATAATATTATCTTACTTATTAACAAAAGCTTTATGAAGCTCATATGAGCAAACCACTAAAAAAAAAAATATATATATAATATATCAGTTATATATATAAGCATATAGAGATATATACAATTTTATTTATGGTTTATATTGCTCAAAACATACATGCAAAAAATCCTATAATAAATTCTCTATATAACAATAAAGGTTCTTCAACAGGTATTTGTATTATGGCCTTTAACGTAAATATAGTTAAATCAGCAAGGGGCATCAAAAAGCATGAAAAAATAAAAACTGCAAAGGTATTACTATTAACGAAAACCGATCTAATTCTGAAAAAAAAAAAAAAAACTTTTATATAATACCTTCCAAATATAGGTAAATTATGACGGTTTGGTGAAATGTTTTTTATATATGAACATTCATATATATTATTACAATTTATCTAATTTTGGAAAGATGATATTCTTTTTTTGTGTTTTTGGGCCAGGCAACTCCCATTTATACAACTATAAAAAAATAAATAAATTACACACATATAGTGGTATTTATAATAAGTTATGCATAGTATATGAATATATTTTTTTCTACTAACTTCTATTTTGAAATATTTCATAATCCACAGACTCGACACAATTCCAAATAAATTGCATATCAGAAGATCTAGCAAGATCTGCAAAAAGTAAATTGTATGTGCATACAATGTTTTGTATAATATGTTGTGGTTATATATATATATATATGTATATATGATGAATTTTAAGAAATGATATGGTAGAATGGAGTGAAAAGGCTCATTCACAATATGTGTGCGTGAATATCTTTTGTACTTACATGATCCCACCAACATTCGTAAAAATTGGGAAGTATATGTCTTAATTTAAGTTCAATTAATTCAAATAAAACACTATTCACATTTAAATATAAAAAATTTCTGAGTATAAATCCTTTGCCAGCCCATCCAAATATGTGTGCCACTACAAATATATCAATTTTTTCCTTTAAAAAAAATAAATATACATTAATGTTAGGATAATAATATTATCATTTTTATGGATTTATATATTCATATTTATTTTTTGCTTTTTTGGAGTACATAAATGTTTTCCAGTGAATTACAATTTTCCATATATGTGCGCTCGATTTTGGAAAAACGCATATTTGGCTTGACATATTTAAGGACTATTTGAAGCTCATTGATTGACTAAGTAGCAAAAAAAAAAATAGTAATTTTGTATAAGAGTAATAACAGTGTGATAATAATATTTATGGTACTTCTAGAAATGTATATTTATATGTTATCTTTTTATTATTTATTTTTATCTTACAAAATAATGAATAAATAATGATGTTGCAAAGTATAAGGATGCAAATAGATATATTAGAATTTTAAAAGACTCCCTCTTTATGTTAGTAACATGTTGGGCCATAAACCAAAATATTGAAAAAAAATTCAGAACAAAAACAATTGTCGATCTGAAAAAGGTTAAAATTGTTATATATATATATATATATATATATATATCATTTTTTTTGCATGCATACACAAGATTAGTAAAAGTTGAATTAGACATATCATGGAAATACTATGGATCATATTTCCTCTCTTTCTATATATGTTCATGTCTTATTAATAAGTATAACATAATCTTACATTATTATTCGTGTTTTAAAATCAAGGTGGAAGGTCGCAAATGACAATAGTAAAGATCCCAATCCCAAAATCGCTACTGAGCAGTCTTTTATCCTATTATGAAAAATGAATATAATAATTAATATGGAAAAATATGTATTTGGATATGTATGTAAATATTTATTATTTTTTTTTTATATTTTATTTTACATTTTTTTAATTTTCTTCTAATTAAAGTGTTCAACACCAATAATTATTAATCAGTCTTATTACTGTATGGAATTTATTCTGTATATTACGTAATGCCACATGTGTTTCATATTTATATATATGAAAAAATAAACAAGTTGTATTTGTGGTTATACTTATATATACACATTTATAAGAGCATTTTCCAAAAATGAAATATATTATTTTATAAAAAATTAGTGTAAATATATGTAATTTAAAAATATAAAGTAGTTATAATTAGCTTGTAAAAATAATGTACCTTTTATTTTGGTAAGCAGATTGCTTTAGAATACAAATCGAACTATAATATAAAATTTGTCATAGCGAAAAAAACTAAAATATGCAATCTTAAAGCTAAATAAATATATAAACTAGTAAATATGATGATATATAATACAAATGTAATTACAACATGTATACACACATATATATATATAATGAATAAAATAAAGAAAAATTAGTTATCCTTTACACTAATATTTATAAATAATTAAGTTTACATATTTTATAAGAAAACCATTAAAAATGTTTATATGAAATATTGTTACAATTTTTGTTATGTATATGTGTATAATAAATAATAAAAATAAACAAGTAACAAAACAAATATACACTTGTTCTAATACAACACATTATTAAAAATAATATAATATGTATATGGTATATATATGTGTATATTTATAATAAATTAACTAACTAAACGAATATTATATACAATACACAAAAATAAAATAACCAATATTAATTCCCTAGGTATACTAAGATTGTAACATTATATATGAAACTATCATGTCAAATAAGTATAATAAAAAATGAAAAAAATACATTAAAAAAAATGCATTAAAAAAAATAATTTGATTGAATAAATACTGTTTTTAATATATATTTCTTTATCAACTATTTTGGTGAATATTTTGATATTATAAAAAAATTTAATGAAAATTTTATACTGGAAATATAAATAATATTTACATGTAACAATGAATAAATTTATTATACAATATCATATTTGTATGATTTCCTGTTACTATAACAAATATGATCCATTTTTAATATAACTATTTTATTTACGCATTTACAAAGGATATGCCATTTTTCTTTTGTTTCTTAAAATAAGGAGAAAAAGAGACTAACTAAATTTTATTATTTTTTTTTTTTTTTAAGAAAACATCTTTATACAATGAATTGTAGAGTTGTCATAATTAATATGTTGTATATATAAAAATAATTTTTATTAAATCGATTATATACCTTAAGATAAATACAATAAATACATAAAAACATAAATAATAAAAATATTCATACAAAAACAATGATATACTATTATCATAAAATGGAAAATTTATAATATACGTTATTTGTGAATGGTAGTATTTGAAAATACTTTATAAGCATAAACGCTTTTTGAATATTAAAATGTATTTAAAAAAACATGTTTAAATATATTTTTTACAACAAATAAAGTTACATATATATGAAGTAGCAATATGTATGTTGTATATATGATAAATTACTAAAAAAAATGCATTCTTTTCTATAAACATCCCAAGAATTGGTCAGACATAAGTTTATAAATATATGTAAGAATTAATAGTGGGAAAGTTTATAAAAACGAGTTTCATTTTCTTGTTTTGAGGAAACTATTCTAGAATACAGACTCATAGGTTTAATGTATCGAATTGTTTTTTTTTTGTTTTGGATATGCATTCTTATGAGCATTAAGAATACCATATTTTGCATTATATGTATGTAATAGAATAGTGATGACTTCATATAGTCATGAGGTTTGTGTATATATCCCTATAATATATTTATACAACAAATGTGTGTAAATGCTAAAATGGTTGCCTTAAATTAGTAATAAGCTTTTCACAGTTTATATTGCTATATGACTAAGAAATGGCAATTAATCAGATATACATTTTCCTACTAATGTGTATATCCGTTTTTTTCTCTTTGTGTTGTACTGTTCAAATATTTTGAAAAAAAATACATATATATAAACAAAATGATGGATATAGAATGGGATAAAAAAAAATAATTAAAAATATTATTAAAAATTTGTGTAATTTGTTAACAGGTGAATAGCATATTATTTCATTATCCAATGATATATAAATTGTATTACAATTTTTTATGGAAATAGCTGGTAACAGTTTTACAATTTTCATATTTCTCATTAATATTGTGTGCACATGTTTTATTTATAAATATATTTTATTATAAATAATTACACACATATATGTAATAACCCTATAATCCCTTTATAAGGTTATATAGAAAATAATTTAAATTTCCATGATATATATAATAATTTAATTTTTAATAAGAAAGCCAATTTGTAAGTAATAAAAAAAATTGGGTGATAAACTATATTTTTATGTAGTTGTTTTGATATATTAAATGATTGTATATTTAATACACCCTACCACATAATTAATTATACATTTTTTACATTTTTTTACATTTTTTTATGCTTTGTTTTTTCCTCACATGCTTCCCAAACGCATTTATATTTTTTGAACTTATATATAATTCTTTCACATTTTTATATATAATAATTTTTACAAATATTAAGATATATTTAGCATAACATACGGAATATATTTTTTTTGTGCAATCTTTACCGTCCTAAAAAAGGTGTTTTACTAATATATAAAAATATAAATATATTTATATGTAAGCAATATTTCATATAAATAAATATATGTATGTTCTATATATATGGCCTGGCCATACACAAATAATATGCTCATAATATTAACGTCATATTTATTTTTTTTCATTATTAAACTGTTGAGGATATGTATGTATATATGTAATAAAATTCATACTTGCCAAGAAAATATTAAGTGTAAATTACATACTTGCATTTATATATTTTTTTAAAACGATAATTAATTTTTTTTTCTCTGATATATATGATGCATAATATTGTTCCTACATATTTGACATTCACAAACGTCCCCCTTTTTTACGCATTATACATAATAATAATATTATATAGGGATAGATATAATTATGCATGTATATATTATAGTAATATATTGAAGGTGAATTAAATTTTAATATATATATTATTATATATACCTAAAGCTTGTACATATTAAGAACGCATATATTTTACATTGCATATTCATTTCTCCATTTCTTATGCATATAAGATTTACTTTGGCCATATTAAAATAATTCCGTTTTTAACAATTAATAGATTTTATATATTATTATAAATATTATTTATTAATTTTTTATGTATATATTTATTAAGCTTATATAAAATATATTATATATATATTTTACATTTTTTATATATTTTCTTTCATCCCTTTTCTTATAATATTCTTAATATTAATATATATTTAATATAGTTTAAAACACAAAAAGAGTAAAATAAAAATTATGAAATTATAAAAGAACGATTTGTAAAAACATGGAAGATAAGGAAATAAATAATGAGAATAACATCAAAAGTAAGTTATTATATATATAATGTTTATAAATAGTATATATCCATTTGTTTGAACCTTATATAGAATATAATCTTCGTCTGGATTTCTTCCCAAACTCTATTGTATTTATGGTGTTGTGACGTATACACTTTTTTCTCCCAAGCAATATCTTTCTACATATATATCTATTTTAATTACAAAAATTCATTTTGATCCCTTTACTTCCTCTCTATAGGAGAAGTTAATAATGATGATACCATACAAAAAGAAGACGATGTAACAAAAAAAAAAACAGAAAATTCAGAAGAAAACGATCTTTCACTTGCAAAAAATGTTTCCTTAGGAAAGCATTTATTGATTGGAAATGCCGTGAAAAAAGGTAAATATAAAAAATAAAAAAATGAGAATATGTATTTTCATATATATACATATCCCTTCCTGAAAATAACTTTCTTTTTTCTTTGATCGATTATGTTTAATAAAAATTGTGCATTTTATAAATATTTTCTGGATGCTTTTTATTATTTTACAAGTGTAAATGCAAATTTGTTTGCGTGTGTATATGCATGTGTGTATGTTTTGTTAGTTTGCTTGTACCGTTTTACTATACATTTTTAATATTCTCACACAATTTTGTAATTATTTAAAAATGATACGTACAGGAATAAGTGTTAGTGTGAGGGGAAGAGCATCAAATGGTGGATTAAATTCAAAACAAGCGGGTTCAGCATGGAAAAGTAAAGATGATAAAACGGGGGATGATCAAGGAGAAGAGAAAGAGAAAAAAATTGATGATGAGTCATTTCCTGATTTATTAGAATCTACTGAAAAAATAAAAGCAGAATTAGTAAAAGATAAAGATAAAAAGAAAAAACAAATTAAAGATTTAAAAAAAGGAGAAGAAAATATGATGAATAATACATTTGAAAGTTTAGATAAAAATAAATTAAGTGATGGTATATTTGATAAGCAAAAAAAAATGGGAATGAATATGTTTGATGGGTTAAAAAAAAATGATAATAATCCAAAAAGATGGAATGATTATCAAACAAATGATGTGGATAAAAATAGTAATAATAATGTGAATGATAATGAAACAGTTACTGGATATATACTTCCAGGTTTTAAGGGAAAACATATGGTTGGTTTTAAATGCTTTTTAAAGAGAGGCATGCAAAATCCAACCCCTCCACCCCCATCTGTAGTATATGAAGAAGTATCTTACTTTAACAATTTAGAAAAAAATGGTATGCAAAAGAAATTTATAAAAATAAATAATCAAGTAGGACAACAAATGAATCAACCAATGAACAACATGCAAATGAATTCACCAATGAATAATAATAATATAAATAATATGATGAATATGCAAATGGGACCTCCTATGAATATGCAGATGAATTCACCCCAACAACGAAATAATCCAGGGGGAGGAATAAATAATAATGAAACAGATAATTTTAATCGAAGCAATAATAATAGTGGGAAATTTTCAAATGATCCTCAACATAATAATCAAAACAGATTTAACAATAATATGTTTAAAAATAATAATAATTTTAATAGAAATTCAAATTTTGGACAAAATAATAAAGGGGATGATAATAATATGGGTAATGGAAAAATAATGAATTCTGGAAGTATGCAAGGAAATAATTTAAATTATATGAAAAGAAATGATAAAAAAGAAGATAGAGGTTTTAAAAAAAAAGATATTGATGCTGAAGGAAATTGGAGGAATACTAGTATTAGTAATAGAAATGATACAAATAATGTAAATTCACCAAATACAAATAATAATGGAAATAATAGAATGATGAGGAATTTCGGAAATGGTAAGAATTTTAATATGGATATAAATTTTGTTAGTATAGAAAAAGATATAGAAAATAATAATGAACTTATTTTAAATTTTAATTTTCAATCTGTAGGTAATACACCTGGAAATAATAAAAATATGTTTAACAAAAATAACATGGGAAATCAAATGGGTAATAATGTTGGAGGAGGTCATGATTCATTTAATTATGGCTCTCACAATTTTTCTAACAATAATAATATAAATAATGAAAATATAAATGATAACCCAAATAATAATAAGTTTGATTATAATAAAAATGCATTCAACAATTTAAATGCAAATAACAAAAATATGAATTCATTGGATTCAAGAAAGGCTAGAATGAGAGATGTAAGAAATATGAATGGCAAAAATAAAGTTAATGATGGTTAAGGGAATATTTGGATGAACTACAATGGTAATGTAGAATTAAGGGGAAAAAAAAAGGGTATCATTTTTTTTTTTTTTTTTTTTTTCAAAATTGATATAAAGTTTTTATATAATTAAATTTATCCAACAGTTTTGATGACGCTGCTTGGAAAAACAGCTTTCAAAGAAACAGTTTCATTTGCATTTTGGAGTATATATCAATAAGGTTATCAAATTAATTAAAAATAATAAAATATACCATAGTATTTAAATTAAAGTAACTGTGATTAATTTTTTTTAGCCGAACAAGATATATTTGGAAAGAGTATATACATAAAATTGTTATTTATGTAAAAATTTATATGGAAAAAAATATATAGATATAGACTAGGTATAAGCATAGTTTTGCTATACATACAAAATATTTAATCGGTTTGTTGACCGATTTAATATAGTGGCACATTTCAGATTTTCTAATAATTTGTAAATATCGCTCGCGTCTGCATATAAATACAATATTTTTTTGTTATTTATAGAATTAATTTTTTAATTTTTTTTTTCATGCATATACATAATAATTGGAAATGTACATGCTTATGTGATATTTATAAGTATATATTATAGCCTAAAATAAGTGTATATACATATGTACATATTATATTTTTTTTTTCATTTATATATGAGTCAGCTTTTCCTATATACACATATTTTAGGAAAATATCACGCAGCATATATATGATGTAATATATATACTATTAGTAGTATATATTAAAAAAAATATATTAATTTATGTGTACATATTCTATATATACATACACATATATATATTATGAGCATTGCATTATTTAAAAGGCTCAATTAATAAACACTCCTATTAAATTACTAGGAAATTAATTTTTTTTTTTACCATATAAAATACAATATATATTACATGCATGTATATATATGCATATATTTATGAAAAATATCATCTGTATTTTAATACCCCTTTTTTTTTTATTTTATAATTTTTCCAAATATAATGCAGACACAAAAAATATTTATATATAAGTTTACTTTTAATTTTTTTTGAGGACATTATGTTCACTCACATATATTTATGTATATGTGTGTATTTAAAAAAAACGAATTAAAAATGTAAGTATATGAGTTTGTATATATACAACTGATATGCTTGGTAATAAATATTTAAAAACAAATTAGAATCCTCATTTATTTTAAATAAAAAAAGGTCCCTTCAAATGTCTCCACACCATTTGTTTTCTTCTCGTATCTAAAAAGGGGAATTAAAAAGGGTTGTAAATGCAATTTGTTTTTTTTTTTTTTTTTTTTTTATTTTTTTTACGAGGGTATAGCACATACCTGCATCTCTTCTTCTCTTGTAAAATCATTTACAATGTCAAACTCTGCTCGAATTTCTTCGGTTGTTTTATCTTTCATCATTGAAGCAATTTTTCCACAAGTTAGATCCAAGAGTGGCTTTATGTCTAGATAATTGGAAGCCTGAATTGGCAAGAGAAAATAATGTGGACATATATACATATTTTTATGTTTGATTTAAATTGTGGTGTGATATTTTTTATTATAGTTACTTACCTCTATAAGTTCGTAAAGGGTTTCTTTGTCTGTATTGACAAAATCATAGTCCCAAACCGAGACAACCTATTGTATTAAAAAAAATGTATATGCATATATGTAAAGGTATATATATGGGTGTGAGGAAAGGGCGTTTAAATATGTAGATAAATGGAAACATTACTATGCATGTTTATCATTTTTATTTTTTTTTAGTGGGATTATTACGTCTTGCAAATTTGATGTTATCAATGGTTTGGGTATTTCATCAGGTGGGTTATGGATATGATATTCCATATATTCAATTATTTTTTTTAAAATTTGTGTTTTTATATTTGGAAGGGGGATTGCATCTTCTTCTGAAGTCATAACTAATAATTGTAAACAGAAAACATAAAATGGTGAATTATAAAATATGTTGATTTAAAAATAAGGATGTGCATATTAGTAATTTCTCACTATTTCTCTCTATTTATATATATTTGTAACTATTTTAAAATTATTCATAGCTTTTATTTGATAGTTATAAATGCATACCTTCAAGTATATTAAATATTACTGTGGACATGGAAGCTGTGTATTTATCCACAATAAACTCATCCCCTTCAAAGCTTACCAGTTTGATTTTATCATTTTTCATTTTACTGAAAAATAGGAAAATGTTATATAAATATATTTTTCTTATGTATGATTACAAATTTGTATTTGTATATATTTTTAATGTAATATATTATGTGTAAATAAAGTTGTATATGAAATTGTTTATATACATAGGGAGTAATGTGTTTGTTATTCCTCTTACTATGATTGTGTTTTTAACGGAAGAAATAAAAAGTTGAAAAGATATAATCAATAATATGAGGAGAACAATTATATACACACTATATTAATGTTTCTTTTTTTTAATGTGAATTTATATTTTGTTTTATTTTTTATATTTAAGAACATAAAAAATAATTCGAATTGGATTGTGTATAATTGAAAGAAAAAAATAATAAAATCAAGGATAAAAAATTAATAACAAAAGTTTATTAATTTGAAAATACTATAACTATCCATAAATAAAAATCCAAATAAATAAGTTTTTTATATGTATGTATTATACATATTTATAATCTTTGATAAGGTTACGCAAGAAATTTTTTTTTATTTTTTTTAAGTATCACGTATAGGTAATGTTATGATACCATAAAGCACTAAAAAGGAAGAGGAGCCAAAATAATATATAATAATTTTATAATAGTGGAAAATATTATTATTTCGAAAAAGTAAAATTAACAAAATCGAGAAATTGAATAATATTTTTGGCTAAATAAATTTTAATACCATAACTAAAAAAAGTAATAAAAAAAGTAATAAAAAAAGTATAAAAATAATAATAGTAAAAAATAATATAAATACACAGAATAATCAAGTTGTAATAATAAGGGGAAAAACGAAAAAATGATACACGAAAAATGTTGAAATAGAAAATAACAAATCGATTTCTATTTTTGAAATATATATATATATTATCAAAACGTTATTAGCCATATCATATTATTTAAGAGTTAGTTGGTAACAGATTATATAGTGACAAATATGGAGATAATGGGAAACCAGTTATGAATTAAAATTAATGTATCAAACAAACCCATTTTTTTTTTATGATGAATAATTTGGAAATATTATAAGTATATTTATTATGTACAGATATAAATAGTGTATATAATATATTATATTTATTTAGATTTTTTTGTTTAAAAATTTACGTATCAATATAAAGATGTCTGCCATTGGTTTACCTCCTCACATTTTAATTTTATTTCAATCGAGGCCATTATTAGAGTTTCATAAACCAATTAAAAAGAAAAAGCCAAAAGAATATAGCGGGATAAGTGATTTTTTAAATTATTTCGAAGATGGAAAACCACCACCTAAAATAAAATTAGAAAGCCCTAAAGAAAGAAAAGAAAGAAAAAAAAAAGAAAAAATAGCTTATAATGAATTAATTTTAAAAGAGAAAAAAAAAGAATATGATCCATTTAAAAATGCTGATATATCTAGTGATCCTAAAAAAACATTATTTATTGGTAGATTAGCATATGAAGTAAATGAAAAAAAATTAAAAAAAGAATTTGAAACATATGGAAAAATAAAATATGTTAAGGTTATTTGTGATCAAGATAAAAAACCACGAGGTTATGCTTTCATAGAATTTGAACATACAAAAAGTGTAACAGATGCTTATAATTTAGCAGATGGAAAAAAAATTGAAAATAGAAGGATATTAGTAGATATGGAAAGAGCAAGAACAGTTAAAAACTGGTTACCTAGAAGATTGGGAGGTGGTAAAGGTCCTTCTAGGGGCTCAGATGAAAGAAAAAAAATGACACATAATGTAAATTGGAATGCTTTAATTAATAAAGACAAGTATAGAGATGACAAAAGAAAGCATGATGATCCATATAAAAATGTCCCATTATATAATGAGAGAAATAATGATGGCCCATATGGAAATAGTAGCTCAAGAGATCATAGGTCGCATAGGGGTAGTGAAAGAAGTTCGAAAAGGGATAGACATCATAGAAGTCGTAGAAGCGATTCGCGTGATAGGCATCATCATAAGCATCGAAAGAGAGAACACAGTAGGAATCGAAGTAGAGACAGAGATAGAGATAGAGATAGGGACAGAGATAGACACAGAGATAGAGACAGGGATAGAGACAGAGATAGAGATAGACATAGACATAGGGATAAAAATAGAGATAGGCATAATGATGCTCATTATGATAAGGAAGAAACGTTTAGAAATAATATGAATAGCCAAGAAAATGGAAACTATGACAATGGTGACATGGATGAAATGAATAACAGTAACGAACATAATGAAGGGTATGAATAGCAGTAATGAATATAATTTTATAAACTTTCAAAATGTTTGACATTGCAAATGATAAATAATTTTATTTGTGCAACCTGAGTGTGAAAAAAAAAGTAAAGATTGAAGAGATGTTTATAATATATTTTAAAGAAATATGAGAATACCTAATTGGAAAACAAATTTATCCTTTTCCATGTTCTTAAACTTAAGAATTGCTATTTTTTTATGTTATATAAAATTTACATTCCTTATGGACTAGCAATATATGCGAATAGTTGTAAGGAAGTTAAAAAAGTTCACATTTACAGAAGCAATATGCATATATGTAAGTGTGCTATGATATATTTTCCTCTCTTATATGTATTTATTCTTTTTTACTGGCTCCAAATTTATGTAGAAAATGCTTAAAAAATAAAAATTTGTCATTTTAAGCAAGCTACTATATATAAATTTTTAAGTTTAAAATGTGATTGATTTTTTTTTTTTAATTCAAAATCATTAAATTTGATATTAATTTTATTTCCCTAATTTTTTATGAGAAGATATAACCACATTTATAATATTATGCTTAAAATTACGTCTTTTTTATCCCTATATATGTTTATTTATTTAGCTTTTTGTGTGTGTGTATTTATTGTTTGGCCATAAAAAATAAACACTACATATGAAAATACGCACATTAGTTTTATTAAAACATTTTTGCAATTTTTTCAATTTTTGCATATGAATACTTACGTATCATAATTTTAAGACTTTCTTTTTTTTCTATAATAAATTTAATTAATATTTTTGTGAACTATTTTACTAGTGCATTTTTATTTTATTTTAAATGTATAAAGATTGGGACGTTAGGAGAGTGTTCAAACAAAGTGCAAATATAAAAATGTAGGATATGTTATGATTATTTTATGACTGAGAAATAAATTAGTATAAATTCTTTAAATACGTGATAAAAATGGTATGAAAAATTTATATAATTGTGTATGTAATGTAGGAAGGCAAATAATATATATTTTTTTTATTTATCTTGGAAATATAGAGAGTAATATTACAAGTATTTATATATTAGCAAATCGAATGATATACCTTTTCAGATAGCTTTTTCAAATACATACAAAGGATTATAGATATTTATATAGTTGTCTAAAATGGAAGAAAATCATGTAAAATTTTTTACCTACATAGATATTAAAAAAAAAGATATGCGGAAAATTATAACAATGTGTAATAAAAGAAAGCAAAAAAAAGTTTTGATGAAAAAGTTGAAGATGGATTTTGGAGAGAATAATATAAAAATAACTGAAAAGACAAAAAAAACATTTTTAAGAATTAATAACTTTTTACCTGTCGGAATAAACAATGAGCCTACAATTGAAGAAATGGAAAATGATCAAGAATGTTTTAGAAATGTTTGGATGGAAAAAAAGACTACAACTTGTTTATATGATTTATCATTATATAATATAAATAAAATAAAAAAAAGAAAAATGAAAAAAATAGTAACGGATTTATTCTATAATATATTAATTTATTGTATAGGAATAAATTTGTCTATTCGTGAAATATCTACATTTTTGTCTATACAAAAATATATATTTTTAAAGCTTGTAAATGGTTATGAAAATATAATAAATCTTTTTTTAGAATTTAAAAATATTATTTTAAAACATTCTATTAATAGAAAACCAAATTATATTAAAATTTTTTCATATTCATCCACCAAATTATTAATTAAATATTCAATGAATAATTTTTTTAAAAAATTTGCATTTTATAAATTTATATTTAATCCAATTTATAAAATAAATTTTGAATGTCAAACTAATCAAATATTTGACCTTGATATATTTGATGACAAATGTTATGATATTAGGAGTATGGAAAAGTTAAATGACAATATCCAATTTTACAATTTTGAAAATGTTGAAGAGATGAACCGAGTCAAGGATTTAGTAAAACGTATGCTCATATAAAAAGAGAAAATACACATAATATATATTTCCCTTTTTAAATTGGCTTTATTATTTGTTTATATAAATAAACTATATTTTTTATATCACTTATTTATAATTTTGTATTTTCCTTCTATAATAGTTAATGTAGGAAGTGTAACCAATTTTGAAAATAAAAATAATGATAATTTTGAAAAAGAGTTTCAAAATTATTTGGATAAATATAGCATCACAAAAAATCTCAACATTTTTGAAGTTAATAAATATAAAACAGATAAAAATTTACAAAAGGTATTTAATAGTATTAAAAAAAAATCTAGCTACCCAACAAAATTTTGTGAAAATTGTGAAGCCCAAAAAAAAAAAAATTTCGAAAAAGACACATCCAAAGAGCAGATCATAAAAAAGGTACTATACATAATCATACATAAAATTGTTATTTTCTTTATTGTAAATATTGTACACTTATCTAAGGATAGTTATGTGCATAAATAAGTAAATGATCAAGGAGCTAGTTTTCATTATGTATATATTGGAGGGTTTATATTTTTCTGTTTCATTCCATTTATAGGCTAACAATTTATATACCGACTTAGAGGAAAGAGTCATTACGCGATTAAACCTTCTTTTGGGAAGTTGAAATAATTAAGAAAAATGAAAATACCATTTTATAAAATTATTAATGGAAATATCCTATGAAAATATGCGCAATTATGCATAGCATTTTTTATGTCTTTCTTGTGATTCTATTTCTTTTGCAAAATATAAAAACATTTATTTGTATAATAAAAATGTTTCGTCATTGTTCACTAACTTATTTTTATAATTCTTCGGAACCAGATCCTCAATGTTATTTATTGCATCGTAAATTACAACTTTTATATCTAATATAGAATCATTTGATATTTGTCCTTTGAAAAATCAAAAAAAAAAAAAAAACGGTTTAAAAAATGACATACTTTTTCTTAGTATTGGTCGTATATGTGTGCATATTTTTGTTCTTACCATTTCCCTCAAATTGGCTATAAAAAATGAAGGTGAACATAGTTTGTACTCCAACTTTGAGGAACAATTCAGCAACCTCATCATTTAACTATTGAGGTAAAAGAATAATAGTGAAATGATAAAATTATAAATATGATATAATATTTTAGACATTTGCTAAGTTTTCAAATAAGATTAGAATATCTTACCTTATTCATTTTAATAACCCTGAAGTGTTCACTTTTGAAGTCGTCGTATATTTTTATTTGACTCATATTTTTTATTTGAGATTGAATTATTATATAACTATTTTTATTAATATTTTCTTTATTATTGTTTTTATATTTTTCTATTATTTTGTATGGTATTCCATTTGGGGTTATATTATAATTGTCCTATAAAATATTAAAAAAAAATGCAGAATAGTTTGACAAATATTGATAAGGAAACAATAAATATACGAGTTAAATAAGTATACAAACGAAGGAATACATTATTTACAGATTTAAAAAGTGTTAAAAATGTTTAAACTTTACATGGTCGACTAAATATTGGGAATACAAATCATACATAAGTTTGATTTTGAAACTATTATTAGAATTATTTTGAGCTTCTTCTATAGCTTTTTTGCATATATGATGAATTTTTACACAGACATGCTCATAAAACAATTTTTCATTTTTATATAATTTATATATATTATCCTCAATATATTCTTTAACTAATTTATGAGTATATTTACAATTATCTATAACATATTCATTATATAGTAATTCATCATAATTAAAATATTGTTTCCATAATTGTGGGTTACATAGATTTATTTCTAAAGTTTCTTCAATAGCAATATCAATATAATTTTCTTTTTTATTTTTAATAATTTTTGTTAATAGTTGTATTAACTTTATACAAGTTTTACAAGATGAAAATATTTGATGTGTCTTATCGATACTTTGATATACTTCATTTTTTATTTTCATGGTATTTTTATCAAAAATCCCTAATTTTAATAACTCTGAAATATAATTATTTCCTGGATATATACAAGAACTTGTTTGAAAACATAGAAAAAGAAGAAATAAAAAATACGCAAAAAGATATACTTTTTTATTACTATACATTTTAATATTATATGATCACTAACATTATTTCTAATCACATTTAAATATGCATCATATTGTTTATGTACTAATTTTATAATGTATAAATTTTTAATAAAATAATTTTTATTATTCTTAATGGGAAGATGCTAATTTCGTGTTAAAACATAAGTATAGGATCTTATGGGGAAGTTAAAAAAGAGTGCACCGTTTGTTTTTGTGTAGAAAAAAGGACAAAATTTTGATGAGTTAAATATTCCTATTTTTTATTATTTACAATAGAATAATAAAACTTTTTAGACATCCAAACAATTATAATGTTACTAATAATGTTATGATTATTTTATCACAGAATTTCCCGTTTTACATACATACATACATACATACATACGAAATAACAGTATTAACCTTTGTCCCAATAATGGCATACATATTAAACATTTTTATGACTTGTTCTTTTTATTTTTATTAAATATGACATTCAAAAATATATAATTTATAGTATTACAATTTTTTTTATTTTCAAATTTTCACCATAAATAAGGATTAAAAGTTGCGAAAAAAATATTCTGACATTTTTTAGGAATGGTGTAGGACAAGTATATTGATCATAAATATGGGAAAGTAGAGAATTATATTATAAAAAATTTAATTTATTGAATATTTATATAGTTAAAAAATTATATTTTTTCAATTGTATATTTTTTAGAATGATATAAGCCATTTTTTATATATTGTATATATGGGAATAATAATCAGTGGAAAAAATAAAACGCCATCAAAAAAAGAGGGTAAATAAATTATTTAAAAAAATATATATGCATATGCATAATATCTTTGACAATTTTCTTAAAATAATATTTTTTAAATTGTTGTTTTAAATAATTTTGAAAAATAGTGATATTAAAAATGTAAATGAAGTAAATTATGTTAGTTAAAAAAAAATAAAATATATGGTATATTTGCAAATAAAACAACATTGAAGTTGGAAAAAATATTTACAAATATATATGTATGAAAAATTTTCAATTTTTTCGAGATGAATAAAGGAAGTTAAGTTATTTTGAAGAATATTAGATTTATTTTAAAGAAAATGGATTAAATTTTATATTTCAAACAATTTTTGAGATATTGTTTAAATATATTAAGATTATTGATAAAACATTACGTACTTTTGGTTACTCAAAACAAAATGTACGGATTTAAAGCAAAACCAAGGAACAATCATTTTAGGAATTTTAACAGAAACAACAATGGGCATAATAATAAATTTCACAATAACAACAACAGAAATAGAAAATATAGTAATAATAATGTAGAAGAAATTAGTGAATATATTATAAACATTTCTTATATCTTGAATGAGAAATATGAAAAATATTTTGTTTATGAACTAAAAGAGGAAAATATAAAAAAAGGTTATAAAGTTTTTGGTGACATAAATTTAGACGATTCTTATAATATTGAAGATGATATATGTATATTAGTTAAAATAAAAGATGAAATAAAATATAATGAAAAGGCTTTAGTTAAAACAGTAAAATGCTCAAAAATACTGGAAAAATTAATATATTATTGTTTTTTTTTATTAAAATATAATGAGAAGAATGTAAAAAATAATGATATAAGTATAGAATGTATAGAGATTTATAATAACTTTTTTAAAATAGTATATTCAGATTTCATTGAATTAGCTGTATGTAAATATGCATCCCATTTTGTACAAACCGTATTATGTTTATACACTTTTTTTAGAAGATATGAAGAGAAATATATAGAAGACATTAATAAAAAAAATAATGATTATAAAAAAATATCATATTATTTTAAAAAGATAGGTAATAATATAGTTGACAATCTATTTTTTTTAATTTTTGATACATGTGGGACACATATATTAAGATCCTTTTTATATTCATTGGGGGGATATTTGAATATTAATATAAATAATATATCATTTAGAAAATCAAAAATTCGTAATAGTATGTCAAAGACGGAACTGAAATATGTTAGTAAAAATTATATGAAGGATGATGATGTTAACAATATTAATGACAAGGATGATAATACCAGTTTTTTCTTTGAATGTTGTAGAAAAATAATTGATAAAATTAAAGATGAAATAATAAATCCAAATGAATCTCAAAAATTTAAAAATATTTTATATCAATATATTTTTTATGAAAATGTAAAGAATGAAGAAGAAATAAATCCAAATGATAAATATTTAGTAGAAAGCCAAAATCAACATTTAATTTGCCCTCTTTTATATAATACATATTCAGTACCAGCATTAGTAATTTTATTTGAATTATTGAAGGATAAAAAAGTTGAATGTGACGACTTAATAAGTGAAATATTTTTAATAAAAAAAACAAAAAAATATTATATTGATAAATATTCTAAAAAAAATCAACATTTTGAAGAAAGCCCTTTAAAACAATTGTTAGACATATTAATAAAATTAGATTCCTCAAGTATAATGATTGAAAATATTTTAAAAATTAATAGCGAGCACACTTTTTATGTTTTTAATACATATATATTAAAAAATATAAATCAATTAATATGCGATAATGCATATTCTTGTTTAGTTATGTACAATTATTTGTCTTTTGAATATATAACAGAAGAAATGTATGACTTATTGATAAAAGAAATAGATATAGATATTATTATTAAAAAAAAAAAATTTAACATTTTAAAATGTTTATTCGATTTATCACAATGCTATCAAAGGAATTGTAAACTTTTAGTGAATTCCTTGCTCAAAAATTTGGGTTTGATATTCAAAGATGGAAATTTAGAACAAAAGGATTTTATATCTGATCCTGGAAGAGCTACAAAATTTATTTGGATATGCATTTTATGTATGTGTAATTATAATGATTTGTCTCCTATAATTTTAAATATATTTGAAAATAATAATCATAAAAAAGAGAAAATTGAAGATGCTAACATAGAAAATGAACAAACATATAGTGACAATCATAATGATAATAATAATGTAGGTACATTAAATAATTACAATTTTTATAATCACATTAAAATTGATACAAATGGATATTATATATTGCTTAATATTTTATCCTTTCCAAAAGAGTCAATCATGCCTATAATACATTCTTTTAAACGTTTTTGCGATTTTTTAAAACTCGTATATAATAACAAGCCAAGCAATAGCGATATAGATAATTATAATAGCTTTTTAGAAGCCTTTTCAAATAATAATCATAATGGGGAAAATGGTGAGAAAAATAGTAGAAAAAATAGCTTGACTTATGAAGAAGGAAATAACTATTATAATAATTCAAATGGAAACAAACATGAGAATAAAGTAAAACCATTTAGAAGAAAAAATGTTGAATTAAGAGGAAATATATTATTATACTTTTGTTGTGATAAAAATTTATCTATTTTATGTGAAAAGATTGGAAATGCTTTTAATTTATTGAATGAAAAACATTTAAAATCATTTATTTTATTATTTAAAAATGAATATAAAAATATAGCTATTAATCATGTAGGAGCCCATGTAATTGTTACTTTTTTTAAAATAGGGGATGATCAAATTAAAAAAAGTATATTAGATTCATTAATTGAAAATGATATAAACATGTATAATAATTTTATTAAAAATTTCATGAAATTAAAAGAATATAAAAAAACAAAGACTATAAATACAAATACAACGAAATATTTGAAGGCTAAAAAAATGTTTGAAAATATTTTAATATCAAAAGAGGAAGATGATTCAAGAGATGGATTAGCTCAAGAATTGGATAATCAAAAACGACTAGAAAATGATGAGGATGATAACTTGTCAGGTACTGATGAGGAGGAAGAAAATGGAAAAAAATCGGATAAAGAAGATGAATTTATGGATGTAATATCTGGATTTATAAAAGATTCAAAAAAAAAATCGAGAAAACGTAAAAAAGAAAAGGATAAAATTGATAATGTTCTAAATAAAAGCGTAAAATGCTCTTAAAATTATGGCAATGTATTATATATGCTTATATGGGTTATCAAGAAAATATATATAAGAACAATTCGGTTGTACCGAATATAGATCTTGTATAACTTCATGATATATTTTTTTATCAAAAATAAATTTATAGATTTATTAAAAAGTTGTATTCATTAATATATCAATTATTTATGGTGATTTACTTATCTATATCTAATCAGAAAAAATAGAAGAAAAAAGCAAATAAGTAGGATACCGAAATAATTTGTGAATTCAAATATCCAACATTTTTTTATATGAAGATTTGTTTAAATTCGTTACACATGTTGCATTTAATTAAAGATATATATGCATGATATATTTAGAATTTTTTTGTATCTTTTGTTTTTTAATTTACTAATGTTGAAAACATAGTATTTAAATTGTTTTACAATTTTAAAAACTGATATAAATTAAAAAAATATATTACTTTATTCAAATCGTTTGACAATATTCCATTAACTTATTCTCATACTGTTATAAAATTAACAGGAGTATGTATATATATTAAGGTGTATGAAAATGGTCTATGTAAAAAATAGAACAAAAGATAAGTTATTCGATATAATATGTGCATGCTTGTATTATATAAATAGTATGCTTTATATTTCACTCAGGTGTATTATATATATGTGTTTTTTTTTATAGCCTTTTTTATTTGCCTTTATTTATGGTTTAACTATTTAAGATTGCTAAAATAAAAAAATATTTTTTTATAAATCGACATTGTAAAAAAAAAATATGATTTAAAAGTAAACAATTTTGAAGAAAAAATTATATGTATGCTTTTACAGTTTTAAAATAAATTATTTGCATTTAGGAATATGAAAATTGCAAAAAAAATAGTGTGTAGTTTTATAGACATAAATTAATAAGAACATATGTGTATATATACTATTGTAGTTATATTATAAAAAATTTTTAATTTATATTTATATATGTGTGTTGTTTTTTGTAATAATAATTTGTTTTTTTTTTATCTTTTATAAATTAAATTAATTCGTCTAAATATACAAAAATAGATATAAATTAAGGATATATTGAAAAGATATAAAATTATGAAGTCCCGAATTGACAATATGGTTGGGATATTTTCATCGAATTTTTTTATATCAGGAATAGTTGTAGTTATTTCCATAATTTTAGTTGTTTGGGGGAAGAGTAAATGGAATAAAAAGAAAGACTTATTTATGTTGTATTCAAAAAAACATGAATATGAAGAAATAGATATAAAAGATAAAAGTGATGAAAATAAAAAATTTTTAAATGGAAAAATTCAAACATTAAAATTAAATGATATAATTACATTAACAGATACTGTAAAAATATATATTTTTTCTTACCCAAGTGAATATGACAATTTTGGTTTGGGGATATGTAAGCATATAAAATTTAATGGCTTAAATATACAAGGAAAAGTAACAGGGAAATGGAACAACAATGATGATAGAGAAAAAGATTTATTAGAAATTTATAGAAGTTATACACCTGTATATATAAATAAAAAAAAAAAACAAGTTCATTTTATAATTCGTATATATAAAGAAGATGAACAATTTATTGATGGTGGGAAAATGAGTTCTCATCTTGATAAATTGAAAACTAATAGTACAATAAATATATTAGGTCCATATGGATTAATAGAATATAAAGGGAATAATGAACTTTCTTATTTATCAAAATCTATTAAAATTAAAAAACATATAGTTATGATTGCTGGTGGTACTGGGATGACTCCATTTTTTCGATTAATAAATCATTTACTATTAACAAAAAAGACAAATGTAGAAGACGAGCCTGTTTACATAACCTTTATATATGCAAACCGAAATGAGCAAGAAATTTTACTCAAACTAGGTGAGCTTTTTTTGTAGTGTACATAGTTACGTAAATATATATATGTTACTTTTACTCTAAATAGATAATGCGTACATGCATATTAATGTTTTCACTATATATATATGTACCTCTTTTTTTTTTTCAGTTTTTGACGAATATGATGCAAAATTTGAAAACTTCCAAAAAGTTTATAGTATAGACAAATGTTTAGATAATACACTGAAGGATACAGTTGACAATATAGGATATATAAACATAGACTTATTAAAAAAATATGTTTTAAAATATGAAAAATTAAATATGCCTATTAAAAATAGCGATACACAAGTTTTATTATGCGGTCCGCCACCTATGATATCCTCTCTAAATCTGTTATTAAAAGAGGAATTAAAAATGGAAAATGTCATGACTCTTTAGGATTGCAAATGGCATGTATTTGAAAGAAAAAAATGATAAATAATTAAATAAAAAAATATATAAAATGAATAAAAGTGAAAATAAAATAGTCACTGGTTATCTTCCATATAGTATGTTTGTCTATGAGTTTAGACATGATCATTTTGTTTTATGCATTGTTTTATTTTGTTTATATTTATATCATAATTGTCGATGCAATCCATTTAATTGTTTTAAAAAAATATAAAATTATGTTCTTAAATTGTGATTGCATATGTGTTATTTGTCAATTGGAAAGTATATTTTTCCATCTTGTTTATTTGATTTCTACAGTGAAATTAAAAAGTTTGTTACTAATTATTTTTTAATCTAAGTTGTACAAAAAATGCATGCATATATGCATTGAAAAATGAATAAATAACAGTTTATTTAATTGTCAAAAAATATTTTATACAATATATGAGAGATAATAAAAAAAAATGAATATTGTAATTTTAGCCTTTTAAAGGGAGCAAAGAAAATATTTAATTAAAAAAAAATTAAAAAAAACTATACACAAAGTCAAAATTTTTAAAACAACAAAACATAGGAAAGAAAAAAATTAGGTAGTAAGGTTGAGTAATAAAATATATATTGGTGTGCTTAAAATTTATAAATCAAAAGAAGGAATTGTAGCCATATTGAATTAAAAATAAAACTACTTTTGCATCAATGAAACAAAATTGTTTAAATGCCAATATGCTAAAACAGAAATATCAAATTTTCCGATTTTCATATTTAGCATTCTTAATAATTTAGCATTTTCTAAGCTTACAAGTTTATCTTTTTCTGCTAATACTTTATCTTCCTTTATTATAATTTTTTGATCGACAATATCAAAGTTTACTTTTAATTTTTGTAAATCTTTTTGCATCGAAACAGGGACATTTAAAACGTCCCCACATTTTAGGGTAATATCTTCTTTAGATATATTTCCATGTATAATATATTCCTCTGGTTGAAATTCGTTAAAAAATTTGATGACCTTTAATGGCTCATCCTTTGTTATTAAGAGAATTCGATTACCTACAAGTAGCTGTAAAAGTGAATGGAAGCAAAAAAAAAAATATAGGAATACATATGAAGAAGTATATTTTTGTTATTCCCAATATAATGCATAAATTTATAAATGAAAACAACACTATATATGTTCATGTAGACATACCTCTGCTATTTTTGAAACGTTTGGTTTGATTTCATGTTTCTCATCATCTCCAAGAGCTAATTTCATTAATTTATTTTTTCCAATAAAAAATCTGTAAAAAAATACGATTAATTAAAAAATTCTTTGTAATGTATACTTAAAAATGTATGAATTTTGGATAAACAAATAACAAATGAGTATATATATGCGTTTGCAATAATTGGTTAAAATTTATGATCACAAATTTAGCCTTTAAAATTGAGGGCATTTTCTTTTATTATTGCTATTTATTGGCAGGTGTAGTTTAAAATGTATAATATATTCCTTTAATACTTCTATATTGATTTATGTTCTTACTTTCCCCCCGATGGCTTAAAATAGTCAATAACCTTTTTGAGATTATTATTTGAATGGGTTCTCACATCTAATGCATAAATGTAAATATTTTGAATGCTTGCATGCTTCTTAAGTTCTGAAAATTTTTGGTCTTTAAGTTCTTTTTTATTTAACTTTTTTTTAACTTTAGTTAAAGATATAGTTATATTTCTCTTTGATTTAGGCATTTTAGGCAGTTAAAATGTAAAATAAAAACTTTGATCAAATTATTATGTAGAAAGTTGTTATATTCTACTTATTCCAAAAAATGGCAATCTAATTGTTTCTGCTATATATATATAATAATTATAACATGTATAGCATTTATTATTTATTAATTAATTGTTCATTTATTTATCATTAATTTATTATCCATTTAAGGAATTCAAAATTTAATAAACCTTCTCTGTTAATTCATTTAAAAAAATTAGTATTTTTTCTGATCAAAATATTGGAGAATATTTTTTGTTTCATATGGATATATATTTAGCATATAAAAAAAATGTATCATTTGCTTATTGAATTTTGTATATATATTACGAAACCAGTATGTTATAGATATGTAAAAAAAAAAAAAAAAATTGAAAGAATATATCTATGCATACTGTACCAATATATGTATGTTTTTATTGATAGCGTTATTCCTTTTGGGGCGTAGCGTTTTTTTTGTATACAGAGATTTCACACTTCCATGCATATTTAAATAATTAGTAATATACATATTTGTTGGATGCATAAAAATAAGTTTATAATTTTATATTATGTGATACATATTAGGAATAATGAAATAAAAAATACATACCCATTGATACTGGTATTAAAAAAATAAATATATATATACCTATATAGCTACATTTTTATAATATAATCAAAAAAAAAATTTTGTGGCATGCCATTATACTTGGATAATTTTTACCCTTTACATTGGCATATATTTTTTATATTTACATATAGATATACTTTCACAATAATTTTTTATTATGAAAAGTTTTTGATGAAGCAACAAATTTTGAACACATATATATTTGATTAATTTTTGAGTATAATTATTTTATATAGTAATATTAGAATTTTTTCCTTTTATATGGGGTTATAAACTTGTGAAATAGATAAGCTCTTAGTTATAAATGTGTTATAGTATATAATATATAATATATAATATGTATATATATACGGACATGTATCATATTTTTGTTAATAGAAATATATGATTATTTGTTCGTTTATCATTTTGTTTCTATATATATTTTTGAACACCAATAAGCAAGTCATATTGGGAATTCGGATAAATAAGGCGTTCAAAATAACTGATAAAAATCAATTACGTACAAAAAAAAACAATAGTAGCAACAGTTGCTTAACTAATAAAATTTTATTTATTGATGAAAAAAAAAAAAATAATTTATCAGTTCATGTTAAGAGGGGAAAAGATAGGTATTTAAAAAGTCGTGAACAAATAAATGATTATATGGTATTTAATCATATAAACCCAAAATTGCAGAATATTGGATTTGCAACAAAATTTACATACAGATATAATTTGAATAGAGATAATATTAATAGTATATTTAATTTTATTTATTTATTAAAAGGAAATAATTCGAAAAAATATTTCATAACAACCACACACAAAATGAATAAAAGTGATAGCAATAATTTAAAAAGGTATAATGCAGAGAATGAAGAAAGTGAATATTTACATATAGATAAAAATGGTGAAATAAATGGTCAAAATGTAGGAGGTAAACAAAATGAATATAAATATATGACATCAGAACAAGTGCGAAATAATTTTATTAACTATTTTAAAAATAAAAATCATACAGTAGTTGATAGTGCATCAGTTATACCATATAATGATAATACTTTATTATTTACAAACGCGGGTATGAATCAATTTAAAAAAATATTTCTTGGAAATGTCGATAAAAATAGTGATTTAGGTAAATTAAAAAGATGTGTAGATACCCAGAAATGCATTCGAGCTGGTGGTAAACATAATGATTTAGATGATGTTGGTAAAGATGTATATCATCATACATTTTTTGAAATGCTTGGTAATTGGAGTTTTGGTGATTATTTTAAAGAAGAAAGTATTGAATTTGCATGGGATTTATTGACAAATGTTTATAAAATAAATCCAGATAGATTATATGTAACATATTTTGGGGGTGATAAAAATTTACCTAGTTGCCCACCAGATTTAGAAGCAAAAAAAATATGGTCAAAATATTTAGATGAAAAACGTATATTACCATTTGGAATGAAAGATAATTTTTGGGAAATGGCTGAAACAGGACCATGTGGGCCATGCTCAGAAATTCATTATGATAGAATTGGTAACAGAGATGCATCCGATCTTGTAAATAAAGATGATCCAAGTGTTTTAGAAATATGGAATATTGTATTTATGCAGTATAATAAAGATGAAAAGAAAAATATGAACAAATTACCATCCCCTTGTATTGATACAGGTATGGGATTAGAAAGAATAACATCGATTTTACAAAATGTTCAAAGTAATTATGATACTGATTTATTTACACCTATTTTCAAACAAATAAAAGAAATTTTCAACGATATACCTAACTATCAAGGAAAAATTAATGAAGAGGACCCAGATAAAATCGATTATGCATATAGAGTTATAAGTGATCATATCAGATGTTCTACTATTGCAATAAGTGATGGGTGTATTCCTAGTAATGAGGGTCGAAACTATGTTATAAGAAGAATAATAAGAAGAGCAGTTCGAGTGGGTAAACAAGTTTTTAATATAAAAAGCAATGTACTATGGTTTTATAAATTAGTTGACTCTGTTTGTAAAATATTAGGAAATTGCTTTAAAGATTTACAAAACGAAGAAAAGGTTAATTATATAAAAAATGTTATCATGCAAGAGGAGTTAATATTTAACAAAACATTGGAAAAAGGTGTTGACCAATTTAATAAAATTATTAAAAAATGCCATCAAAAATCAAACAATAATAATAACCTTTTCAGTGGTAAAGATGCATTTGATTTGTATACCTCTTATGGGTTTCCAATTGATTTAATCGAAATTATGTGTGAAGAAAAAAATGTTAAATTGAATATGGAAGAATTCAATACATTGTTTAAAAAACATCAGCTAGTTTCCGATACGAATAATTTTAAAATAAATAAAATTATCGATTTACCAGTAGAAAAGGCACATGAAATAAAATCTAAGTACAACGTTTTACCTACAATAGATCATCATAAATATAATTGGAACAATACTTTTGAAGCCCCCAAAAGTAAAGAAGAAAATAAAGATAACTTAAGGTTGAAATCATCGGTTCAGATTATTTATGATGGTAATTTTTTAGACGAAATAGTGCATACTGATGACGAAGCAAAGGAAAGTTCATCATGTGAAAAAATAGAAAATAAGCAAAAGAAATACGCATTAATTTTGAAGGAAACGAATTTCTATTACGAAAACGGTGGACAAATATATGATACTGGATTTATTCAAAATGAATCCATGAAATTTCAAGTATTAAATGTGCAAAAGATGAACGATTACATATTACATATTGGAGTTCTACTAAATGGGCACATCAAAAAAAACGATGCAATAGAAACAGTTGTTGATTTTGAAAGAAGAAAACTTATAGCTTGTAATCACACAGCTACTCATTTGTTAAATTTTGCCTTAAGAAAGGTTTTAACAGATCAAGTGAATCAAAAAAAAAATAAATGCGATAATAAGGGTGAAAAAAAAGAGAATTCTTTAGAAAATTCTATTGAAACTAAGAACAAATTGGAAGGAAACTCATCATGTAATCATTCGAATGGAAGCTCAATTTTTAATTGCGAACAGAAAGGTTCTTTGGTTGATGATGAAAAATTGAGATTTGATTTTTCGTTCATTGAAAATATAAATATGGATGTACTAAACAAAATTGAAACTGAAATAAATAATATTGTAAAAGAAGAATTGAATGTATCAGTTAAAACTATGGATTTAACTGAAAGTAAAAAAATAAAAGGAATTCGAGCAATTTTTGAAGAAGATTATGCCGATAAAGTAAATGTTGTTTTTATAAGTAAAAATGCTGATGATGTATTAAATAATTTAGATATTAATTATACTTATCTTTGTTCAATTGAATTATGTGGAGGAACCCATATTGGAAATACAAAATATATTAAAGAATTTATCATTACTTCAGAGGAAAGCATAGGTAAGGGAATTCATCGAATCAATGCAGTTACAAATAAAAAAGCAGAAGAAATTAACAAAAAATTTAATGATTTAGTTGCTAAATATAAACATGTTTTTGATGACCCAAATGAAGATAAATTAACAGATGTACAAAACTATAAAAGAATTTTAAAAGAAGATAAGTTTTTGCCACTCATTAAAAAAAATAAAATATTAGAAGATTTAGAAATAATTGAAAGAGATATTGTCGAAAAAAAAAAAAATGCACAAAAGGAATTGTTTAATAAAGCAATGAGTATAGGTAAATTATATGCTACAGAAAATAAGGATAACATTTTATTGGATATAAAATTATTTACTGAAATAAATGGAAATCAAAAAGTCTTAGAAAAAGTTTGTCAAGCATATACTAAGGCTAATAAGAACTTAAGCTATTTTTTTATTATTCATGACGAAAATAATACTTATTGTGTTCTTGAAATAAGAGATTCTTTGAAAGGTAAAGGAATACAGGCAGATACCTTTATGAAACAAGTAATGGAATCAGTGGAAGGCCATTCTGGTGGCGGAAAAAACAAAGCATTTGGTTCCTCAGGAAAGGATAAAGGCACACCGATAAAACAATCTGCAGAAGAAGTAATTAAGAAATATCTATAACCTTATGAAGCATGTAAAAATGGAAACTCCTTAAATTGTGTATATAATTTGTTCGAGTATTCATAATGTAAAACGATAAAACGCAACTTATTTTAGGCTCTTCATATTATTTTTATGCTGATAATGCATGCATATTTATATGTTGCCTGAATAGCATTACTGCATATGTGTGAAATTATCAAACATCTTTTTTCTTTTTATGCATTTTATAATGTTTTATATTTTTAACATATAGTTCTTTCTATGTTATATTTCATCGTCGTTAATAAGATTAACGGTAGATAAATGTGTGAACATTTTATTAAACTACAATGAAATTAAAAATTTTAACCTTTTATAATTTATTTGGAGCATTGTAATTAAATATAAGATAATGATTCAGCTATGAGTTTTTTTCATATAAAGGCATTTGAAGTTTATATGGCCATCTCACATTCCTTATTCCATCATTTAAAATAATTGGGTATTAATCATTTACAATAAATTTAGGAATGTATATATAGCTAATTGTTAGGGCTTTTAACAAACTTTAATTTAAAGCTTTGAAATTTTTTTTTATAGATTGATAGGAAAAGGGTTGTGTCTATAAAAAAATAATAAATAGCACTATTCTGGAAAATAACCACAGCTGTTACGCATAAAAAAAAATTTTAATAATGTAATACTCTCTAAAGCGATACTGCATTTTTTAGATAGGAAATAGAGAAATAGCTAAAATATGTGTGTGCACACTATACTTTAACTATTATATATAAGTTTTTTTTTTATTTTTTAAATATAAAATATTTTATATGTTAGCTATTTATTGTGTAGACAGGCACATTGAATGGAAATATAAGCTAATTGGCCCTGAACATGTCAGGTAAAAAAAACTAACTAGCTAATATGTTGTATCTTTTTGTGGTTTTGTGTGTATTTTTTATATTTCGAATGGTTTTCAAAGAAAAAATAAAATAGCTAGATTATATTTATTTTGTAAATGTATAAATTAAATATTTTTAATAAAATATAAATATAAATATATTTTTTTTAAATTAAATAATTAAAAGAAAATAAAAATCGCAAGAAATAAGACAAGACATTTACTACCAAAAAATTATATATGATTTAATCGAATATATTATACAAATATAAACTGATATTTTTTTCGAAATATTCTTTGAATTAATGATTATATAGTATGTCTATACTTCAATGTTTTTGATTTAATTAAACGTTGACTAATTTGTGTGTTATTTTCAAGCTTTCAGCATAACAACAAATGTAATATTGTTTTTATTTTTTCGTGCTTTAACTTTTGGTTTTTTCAACTTTATTTTTAATTTTGTTATTTTCGATTTTTTAATTATTAGATAGTAAATGAGTTACTATGGGTAATATTAAAGAGTTGTTGATTTTTTTTTTCCTTTTGTCTGTTGTTTTTCCTTTAATATATTGTGAACAAAATAATGAAAAAAAAATTCATTTCAAAATAGAGCTACTTGATAACGATCATTTACTATCAAATGATCACTTAAAGAAAGAAAAAAGCATATTTCAAGGTGGAAATAAATTAAAAATAAAAACCTTTGAAAAAATTCAAGGAAATATTCTTGAGAGAGCCATAGTTGTAGAACAAGTTAACAAACTAAAAAGTAGCAATGTGGTAGAAGATGATATAAGTTTAGAAGATTCAAGTGCTGATGATACTGACTCTAATAATGGCGTAAAAAAAAATAATATGAAAGTTATTTCATCTGAAGAATCCGTAGAAAATGATATTCATATGTTACGTAAGGTTTATCAAAAAACATTGCCGGATACAACTACTACTTACTGTTATATTAGATACACATTTAATCTTAATTTAGAAAAATTAAGTGAAAGTAACAAAAGTGAGATATTTAAAGGAATAGATAGCAGTCTAGATTATACATCTTTTTTACCAAAAAATAAAATTAACGCTACAGAATCCATGCTAGAAAATGAATATGCAAATATGGATAAATCCGAGGGTTCGAATGATTCCATTATATCAAATTTGGAACTAATAAATGGTGATATCGAGACGGAAAATACTAACGAAGAATACATTAAGACTATTGATGATATTATTGGTTATTTTGATGATAATAGTGATACGTTAAGTGTACCGATAGCTATTAAAAATAAATTAATGAATGAAAAAAAAAATCTAGTCGAAAATAATCAGTCCAAAAGATACGTAGATCATGGAATAAACAAAGAATACATGGAAAATATTGGATTTTATGAATTACTAAAAATGCTAAAAAATTCTTTTTTTATGAGAAAAAATCTAAAAAGTGTATCATATAATTTAAACGAGAAAAACGATAATGAAATCGATATTGAAAAAGGGATCGATGACATTTTTATAAATTCAATTATTAATGTATTTAGTTGTTATGACACACTGAAAAAAAATAATAAAATAAATTCTATTTTCATGAGTAATGAAAATGAAAATAATATAAACAGTTATGGCGAAATACATGATCATAGTTTTTCTAATATATCACCTAGACGCAACACATTGAATGAGAATTTTATGAATAGTGATGAAGATGACGAAGAATGCGAATCCTTTTTACAATTAATTTTACAAAATAAAATATTTGAAAATGATTCAAAAGTTTCAGAGAATGAGCAAATCATGAATTTGGGTACGGAAATGGGTAACCAAGAAGGTACTGAAGGAAATTATTTAAAATCAGATGATTCATTTGATAATAGTTCAAATATGAATATACTTAAACCAAGCGTTAGAAAATTATACAACAATTCTAACAATTTCGATTACAATAACAATGATAATACAAGAGAATTAAGTACTATGGAAGGAATACCCAGTGATTTAGGGGATATCGAATCATTTACAGAAATATCTGATACAATGAAAAATTATGATACATTCGACGAGAGCGATGAAAACGATGATGAATATTATAACGCGGACGATGAGGCTGATGACGAAGAATATGACGACGAAATAGAAGAAAGTATAGAAAATAACGAAGAAATTGGGGACAATATAGAAGAGTCTGAAGATTATAGCGCTGACGACGAAGAAAGTAGCGAAGACGAGGATTATAGCGATGTGGATGAGGATTATAGTGATGAAGGTGAAGATGATAGTAATGAAGATGAGGATTATAGTGATGAAGATGATAGTAATGAAGATGAAGATGATAGTAATGAAGATGAGGATTATAGTGATGTAGATGAGGATTATAGTGATGAAGGTGAAGATTATGGTGATGAAGGTGACGATCATAGTAATGAAGATGAGGATTATAATGATGAGGACGAAGATTATAATGATGGAGATGAGGAGTATAACGATGAGGACGAAGATTATAATGATGAATATGAGGATTATAATGATGAAGATGAGGATTATAGGAGGGAAGTGGATGAAAATGGTTATGATGAAAATGGTAATTTTGTCGAAGATGAAGATGACGCTATAAATCGTACTCAAGTAATTAAAATAGAAGATGCTGTAGGCTCCATATTAAGAGCAGGTACAAACAAAATAAAGAATTTAGGAAAAACTGATACTGTAAAAAAAATAAAAAAAAATATGAGTATTAGTAATTTATCAGGAAAAGTTAATGGTATTATAGGCAACATTAAGAATGCAACGGAAAAGACTATTAGTAAACCCAAAAAGGAAATTTCAAATGGTATTAATAAACTAAAGGATGGAATGAAAAAGAATGTTAATACAATGAAGGAAAAAAGTAAAAGTTTTTCGGATAAGGCTGCAAAAGCAGGGAAATCTAGCATCAGCCAACTTAAAAATAAAGCTAAAAATGCCATCAAGAATGTTAAAAAAGGTGGTGATAAAATTGCTAATAAATTAGTGAAAGAAAGTAAAAATAGTGTAGATAAACTTAAAAATGGAGCTAAAAGTGGCATTAAGAGTGTTAAAAAAGGTGGAGATAAAATTGCTAATAAATTAGTGAAAGAAAGTAAAAATAGTGTAGATAAACTTAAAAATGAAGCAAAAAAGGGGGTTGAAGCAGTTAAAGAAAAAAGTGAAAATATTGTAAACAAAGTCACTAAGGCTGCAAAAGACAATGAAGATAAACTTAAAATAGAAGCAAAAAAGGGAGTTGAAATCGTTAAAGAAAAAACTGAAAATGCCATAGATAAAGTTGCAAAAGTAGTAAAGGATGGGGCAATCAAACTTGAAGAAGAAGCCAAAAAAGGAGTTGAAGCAGTTAAAGAGAAAAGTGAAAATATTGTAAACAAAGTCACTAAGGCTGCAAAAGACAATGAAGATAAACTTAAAATAGAAGCAAAAAAGGGAATTGAATCTGTTAAAGAAAAGTCTGAAAAAGCCATAGATAAAGCTGTAAATGTAGTAAAGGATGGTGCAAACAAAATTGAAAGTGAAGTAAAAAAGGGAGTTGAAGCAGTTAAAGTAAAAACAGAAAACACTATAGACAAAGCTGTAAAAGTAGTAAAGGATGGTGCAAACAAAATTGAAAGTGAAGCAAAAAAGGGAGCTAATGAAGTTAAGACAAAAATTGATAAGGTTATAGATAATGCTGAAAAATCTGCAAAAAATGTCACGGGGAAAGTTTCAACTGAAACAAAAAATACTCTAGGAAATATTACAAAAGAAGTGGAAAAAGGAATAAAAACATCTAGCACAAAATTAGATAATAATAAAAAGAGTGATATAAATAAAACTAATGATGGATTAAATAAAGAAAAAGGTAGTGCCAAAACAAAGGATATATCACCCGCAACTCCCAAAAATGGTGCTAAAAATACTTCAGTAAATAAAGTCTCTAAAAGTAAAGCATCTTTATTAAGTATATCTGATAACAATAATGAAGAACCCTTAAATAAAGAAAAAATAAAAAACGAAATAAATAAAATTGATAAAGAATACAAAAAATTGAAAAAAATGGAAAAAAAATTAAATGAAGAATTAAAGAACCCCTCTCTTTCAGACAAACAAATAATTCATGAATTTGATGAATATGAAAAAACTGCTGAAAAAAAAAATAAAAAAATATAAATAATATAATGCATATATTATTTATATTTTTCTTTAATATGTCTTTTTCTAAATATCATTGCATAATTAATATATGTATGCGTCCATATATTAATATAAATATACATAATAGACGTGTTATTTATATGATTTACTTTTTAATGTTTTCATTTTTGATGATTCAATGATTTCAAAACATATATTTTAAAATATATAATATTATTACATTTTTTGTTATTTGTGATTTGTTTTTGTTATAATTTGATTTGTTGCATGTTCTTTGATAGCTTATTTGCTAAACGATGTTATTTTTCTATATAAACAATTGGTATATGCGAACTATACGCATATATCTTATGTTTTATGTAAAACGTATTCTTTAAATATAAATATTAAATAATAAAAATGAAATAAGATGATCTGAAATTTACAGCTTCAATAGCCACTTATTAACTTATTTTCCTTTTTGTGGATTTAAGAACTTAATAAAAAACAATTTAATTATATAAAATTGAGAAATTTAGCATATTTCAATTGTTCTACATTCAAAATTATGATTCATTAGACATTTTACATCATGATTAATGATAATATATTAAACAATATAAAATAATAATACGTATCCCAATATGGTTAAAAAATGATGGCTTATTTATTATTTAAAATGAAAAATATTTTATTTTTCCAAATAGCTATTATGCCAGTACAATTTTTTATGTTTGTATTTGTCTAATGTAATTATAACTTGATAGTTAAAACGAAAAGGTCATTACATTTATAAATAAATAGTGGCATTGCTATCATATTTATTGAAAGTGCATTATGTTGGATATAGAAACACGAGAAATAGACTGAATTATAATATATCTTAAAAATATGTTTTACACACATATTATTATTATGGCTAGTTCATTGGAATTTATATATTATAAAAAATTTAATTAAAAAATATGAACGTTCAGAAAAAAATGTATTTTTTAAATATAGCTAAAATACAATTTTTATTTTATTTTTATTAATTTATGAAAATAATAATATGCAAGCGTCTTTTTACTGTATAGGCAGAATTTTTACAACATTTTCGAGTCTATATATTATGTCGAATATGCACACATAGTATTTTTTTGTGTCTTACTATTCTTAATAGGCTGAATTAAAAATTCGTTTTTTTCATACAAAATTTCAATAATATATTATATTTTAAATTTTGCTTTTAACTATATGTTTATATATTGTGCTTATTTAGCGATTTGTTATTTTTTCTATTTTAATAATACTTTATTGGCTATTGTAGCTTATTGATTTTTGAATTGATATATATTTTACACTATTTATACACAAACTTATAATTTTAAAATGACGAAAGCTTGGATAGTATATTGGCTATCTTTTTGTTTGTTTTATTTTGAAGTTGTAAGAGGAAAGAATATTGCAACAAAATGGGATAATTTAAAAAATTTAAATACTGGAAATAATGGGCAAATACAAATTGATACTTTAATAAATAAAGGTATGAGGGATAACAATTTAGATAAAAGAACAAAAAAAAGTCGTATGAATAAAAATAGTAACAAATTACGTAATACTAAAAAAAGTAACATAAAAAAAAATGGCATAAGTAGGCATCAATCGTCAAATAATCATACATTTTTAAGTCTAAAAACTAAAGTTAAAACTGATAATGATGATAATGAAAGTAATGAAGAAACAATAGAATTATCCACTGATAATGAAGTTAATAATATAATGCACAATCAAATGAATGTATTAAGAGATATAACAGAAAAAATTAAAGAAGACAAAACTGTTAAAAATATTGGGCAAATTAATATAATAGATATTCCAACTATTGCCCAGGAAGAACGAAAAATAGACGATTTTTATGAATATGAAAATAAAACTATTCAAAATATTAGAAAAAACAAAGAAAATATTTATAAAATGATAAATAATGATTTAGATATTTTATTAAAACCAGCTCAAAAGGAATATATGAAGGTAGCAAAAGGTATCAAGGACAATTTACTGCATGAATACGAAGAAATACTTCAAGAAGAATTGTTAGAAGAATGAATATTATCCACCATCATACTCAGTTGTATCCATAAATACGTATTACAATCCTGATATATTTATATATATTATTTTTTTAATCACAATAAATTTTGTGGTTATTTAATATATAGTAGATTTTGCAAGAGCATTTCTATCTATTTGAATTATCATCTTTTTAATCCTTTTATTAGATGAAAGACATATTTCAATAATGGCTATAAATTTGTTATAAGTTATGTACTTATGAATCGTTGTGTCTAACTAATAATTTGGTTTCATTCTGAATATTTTATTTTTTTTTATTATAAAAATTTGTGGAGTTTTTTTTTGTGATTAATATATCCATGTTGTATTATTTTCTATGTATGTGTGTTCCTCGCCTTTTATTTGATGATTATTATAATTTACAATTTATTATAAATTATTTTTTAATGTTGTTATAGATAATTTTGTTTATATGCATACACATATATATATCGTACTATTTGGTGTATGGAAATATATTATAGCTACCTTGATAATGATTTTTTTTATCATTTAAAATTATAAAATCTAAGAAATTGCACAATATTAATTACACTGGGGATTAACACAAATTTTTCCTACTCTGTTTTCATCATTTTTCCAGGTATTAAGTTTTAATAAATCTTCAATCCAACTAGTATTAAGAACATCGTTATTTTCTGTTAGAAGAAAAGAGAGCAAATGATATATTATTATACATTAGCATATCGTTATAACAATTTTAGTTTTCTATGTTTGTTATTACTCATTATTTTGTAGTGTAATGGAATTCCTGAAAAAAAAGGTTAAATACGAGTAGAATTAAATAATAAAACTGTTATAGTTGACATACAAACGAATATGTAAACATAAAATGAAGATAAAATTGTGTAATTATGTTAAATGCATATTTACTTATTGAACAATCGGGTCCAGCAAAATAATTTTCTTTAAATTTTTTGCATACACATATAATAGATGAATAGGGAGAATTATTTGCATTCTTGATATAACAATCGGATCCATTTTTACAATATGTCAATATGGCGTCCTCATTTGTTACTAGAGAGCATAGTGTATAATTGCAGGATATATCTAAAAGGTGTTATTAATTTATGTATAATATGTGTGGGGTATATACTTAAAAAATGATATTGTGTATTTTAAAAAATTGTTAATTTACTATTAAGTTGTAAAAGGAATGAGAAAAACATAAAAATAATAATCCGATTATTCATTGCTTTGAAAATAAAAGAAAAGCGGATGATAAAAGATTTATATATTTGTTGGTATTTAATTTGTTCTTATTTTTTTTAAACTGTAAAATGGTATCATGCATTTTATTTACACATCTTTTAATTATAAAATTGTTTTTTTTTTTTGGAAAAAAGAATATTTTTTTAATTAGTAAATAAAAAATGTGTATCATATAATTAAAGGAGACAAAACATATATGCATATCCCTATTTAAAAAAAATGTATAATTTTTAGTTTCGTTCTAAAAGGTGCTATAAAAATTTTCCAAAATAAGAAAGTCAATTCTTAGTAAATATATTTCTTAATATTTTGGGTATTAGCAGTAATGAATTTGATAGGAATATCCCTTAATAATATTTAAAAATGAACTAATAAATGTGGTTATTTTTTCATTTTTTGTTTGTTCATATTTTCTTTTTATTAAATCGGTAAAAGGATTTTGAATAAAAAATATTATATACATAAGTGTATATATTAATGTCTAATTCGTTGAATTGAAATCGAAAAAGATGAGAAAACATAATATATTATGTACATTATTGAAAAAATAAAGTATTTAATATGTACAATTAAAAAAATATCATTAAATAGTTGAAAAAAAATAAAATAATAGGTGAAGAGTATTCTTGTATATGGTTTAGTTCCTAATGTTATTATGTGTGCCCATATAATACTTATTTGAATGGGCATGTTGAAAAGTTTGAGGTATTTTAATGAAGTTTAACACAATGGAAACAAATATCATTATGACTTTAATTTTTTATCATTTTATTTATTTTCTCGGTTAACCTTTTCATTAGTTAAGTCAAATTGCTTTTCTTTTTTTATTAAACATATTTGCTACTTACAAAAAAATGATAAAAAATTAATAACTTATTGAGGGAAAATATGGCTAATTTTGGTAATATTATGTTCGCCTAAAAAAATAGGGTATTTGCCATGGTACCTAAAGGAGTAAAAAATAAAGAGATATATGAAATATATGAAAGTATAGGGTTGCATATATTTGTGTGGTGTTATTTTATATGGACATACCAATGGAAGTAAGGATAGAATCATTTAGTAATGTCTCTACACAATTTTGTATTCTCTTTTTTGCATCTATTTTTCCAATATTTTCTAAAAGAATTTCTTCACGTGTTTTTTTCATTTCATTACTTAAATTTTTGTTATATAAGCTTGTTAATTTTTTAATACTCTCTAAAGTTTCATCAGTATTTTTTTTTTGTTCATCAAAGTCAAGTAGCTTTAAAGGGTTAACCCAAACATCTTTATGTAAATTTAAAAGCATATTTTTTTCTAATTCATTTTTTCTATAATTAATAACTATTGAATAATAATTTCTATTCAATCCATGAACTAAAGCAGTTAATGTTGGTTTTGTTAGATATCCAATGTTTGATGTTGTTTGTCTAGGTTCTTGGCCTAACATAAGTATATGAGGATTAATTAATCGAAAGCAATCAATAACAACTTTTCCTTTAACTGATTGTATTGGATCAACAACAACACCAATTGTTCTTGGATTTAATTGTTCAAAACTTTTTTGGGTATTAACATCAGTTCCGGATAGCCAACATCCAAAACCAGGGTGAGAATGGTACCATCCAACAACCATTTCATGCCTTCCTGTTTTTTTTAATTCTTCTAACATATTAGTTTGATATACTGGATCAACAGCTTCAACACTTACACTATTACCTGACTGAGGCATAGCAAATACATCCACAATCCTAATGGTATATTCATCAACAATTTCACCAAGCATCAATCCCATAACTTCCATAGGAACTCCGGCCTAAAAAAAATAATTAAAAACATATATCATTATAATATTTTAGAAGAAATATACTTCCCCTTTTCTGTGGTAAGATATACACAAACGATGAGCATGATCAGTTTATAGTGTAAATGGATTAATATAAGAACATATCCATAATTAGATGAATAAAATATCGTTTTTTTTTAAAATATATGAAAGGGTGTTATCATGGTTTATTTAATTTTTGTTTGTGATTACTCGTCCATGCTTCAGAATTTTAAGAAGAGCCAAAGGGGAAATATACACTTGCTCACTTGTATCGGCTAATGGCTCATTTGACATTCCATTGCCATCGGAAAAGGAGTAAAAAAGCTCACGTAATGAAGAAGGAATTCCAGCCATTTCTTTTAAAAAAGTTTGTAGGATTTTTTAAATCGTTAAAATATGTGCATACAATGATAAATGTACTGAAGTTTAGAAATAGTTTTGAATAAATAGAAAAATATTAGTATTGCTTATATATATATACTTCACATAATATGACTCATCATGCTTGTACGCATATATAATAAAAGAATGATGTGTATTTTTATAAAACTGTTATTTTTAATTGGATATTTCTATGGTAATGTTTATGTTTGAAAAAATATGTTAAATCAATAAAATAAGTATGATATATAAATATGTTTATTATATAGTTATATCCAAAATATGTAGCATATTCTTTCACCCATTTTATTATAAGCACATGTAAATATTATTTTACAAGTGAATATAAAAAGAAAAAATAAACTTGAAATTTTTTATGTTTTTCAAAAATATAAAAATAAAATATGAAAAATTCAAATTGGTTATACGTGCTGCATATACTATACAGAGGGAATTAATTTATGTAAAAAAAAAAGCAATATTGAAAAAAATATGCATATGCTTATTTAATTATATACAAATGTAGCGAGCAATAATTAAATTATTTCTCTAATAATTTTCTATTTATAAATTTTAAGTAATTCATATTTTTAAATAAACTTTATTTTTTTTTCCATTATTTTTTCTTAGTATAATGTGTTATTAGCAAGCGCGTGTAAATTGGGTGTATGCCTTTATTATATATGTATAAATTGCTATGCTTAAAGTGAAATGGATTATAATAATAACCAAAAAAATCAACCTTATATAAGTGTAGGAATTAATAGCTATATTTAATTTTCATTGAACTGTTATATATTTTATTAATATGATAGTATATTAGTGTAAATAGTCCTTTTTCTTTTGGGTGTTTTCTAGATTAGTACCATACCAATTTAACAATAAAAAAAATAAAATATGTATTAAAATTAATGTATAATTTTGTTCGTATTGATAGGGATACATATGTATGTAAACGAAAAACATGTATTATTATTAAAACCGTTGAAGCAAGTTGATCTTATCTATATTCATATATGCATTCTTATTGTTCTTAATCTATGGCATTAATTTAGAACAACTTTCCTATACACTATTTTACAATTAAAGTGTGTAAAGACCCAATAATATGATGTTGGAAAAACAAATAATGTAATGTAAGAATAATAGAGTCGAAGAATTTAGGAAAGAGAAAGTGTAATAAAATTAGATTCTATCCAAAAAAATATAAAAATTATTATTTATTTAAAATATATATTTAAACCAAAAAATATAAGTTTTAAAAAGATTAATAACAATTATATATGTGCACATTAATAAGAAATATTTATTCAAATATTTAAAATAACAAGGAACGCAAAAAAAAAGAAAGTGATAACAAAAATAAAAGCATCATTATACAAATAATAATAAAACCTAGTATATGCATAAAGAGAAGGTTTAATTTGGTTTGATTATATGCATTGAGATTTAATATATTATTTGATTTAGAATATGAAAAGATAGATAAATAAAATACTACAGTGACGTTATGGGTGCTTAATCATTCATGATGCGCTCATTTTCGTGATATGTAATGTGGTATCTTATTTGTTTACTTTTTTTTTTATAAAAAAGCTATATCTTCATTCAAATGATTAAATGGGATAGTTTAATTGGAAATTCCGTGAATGTCCATTTTTGGTTTATAGTATATTTATTCATCAATAATAAAATATGTTCCTGAAAAAAAAATATAATATGCATTATGAAAAGAGGTGTAAAAATTAGAAATTAAAGTGAAAAGTTATTATGAATATAAGAATGAATATGGGGATTGATAATTGCTATCACTAATATGATTTCTATTGGGCTTTTTGTTTGTTTTAATTTTATTTATTTTAAAAATTTTTATTTTTTTCATGTAGTTACCGTTTAATTTTTGCTCCTTATCCTTGACACTGTCATATTTATTAATTCTTGGTCTATAATTAGTTGGATCTCTTCTAAAAGTGACGTCAATGATTTTTAAGAATTTATTCATACCCGCTACTAATGTTTGTGGGGTATTGGCAACAGTATTAACTCCGGCTTGTCCGTCAAAAACGATAACATGATCAGCAAGATAAGTAGCCATTATAAAATCATGTTCGACAACAAAAGCAGTTTTGTTAGTATTAAGTATAAATCTTTTAATAATTTTGGATACAATTATTCTTTGTTCTGAATCTAAATAAGCTGATGGTTCATCGATTAGATAAATGTTAGTATTTTTTGCTAAGGTAATGATAATTGCAACTTTTTGTAATTCTCCACCAGATAATGTTAAAACTTGATTATCTAATATGCCATCAATTTTTAATGGTTTTATTATTTCATTATTAAAATATGGATCTGTATATAAGCCTTTTAATTTTGACATTAATAATTGCCTAACAGTACCTGTAAATTTTGCTTGTATTTGTTGGGGTTTATAAGAAACACTTAAGGATTCTAAAAATGATAGACTATCTACATTATCAGGTTTAATTAGGCCAGCAAATAATCTTATAAATGTACTTTTTCCACTTCCATTTTGGCCTAATAATACAAAAATTTCTGATTCTGAAAAGTTTCCTTTATCTACTGTTAAGGTAAATGAGTTCAAGGTTTTTACCATTTTAGGATATGTATAAAAATGTAATCTTTTTTTATCTTCATCTGTTACATCTTGATCTGTAGCTAATTTAAAATTTAATGATTCTTCACGTATTCTTAAATTATCAGTTGGAATAAAACCGTCTAAAAATACATTAATTCCTTCTCTGACAGAGAATGGTGATGTAACAACACCATATGCACCTGCCTTTCCCCATAAGCAACAAACATAATCACTTAAATAATCTAATATAGATAAATCGTGTTCTACTACTATTATATAATTATCATGTCTTACTAAACCATGTATAATTTTTGCCATAGATATTCTTTGTTTTATATCTAAATAACTACTAGGTTCATCAAACATATATACATTTGTTGTTTGCCCAATAATAGATATTAATAATGCAAATCTTTGTAATTCTCCTCCACTTAAGTCTTCAACATTTCTATCAAGTAAATGATCTAGTTCTAATACTTTTATATATTTATCTTTTTGATTTAATTTATCTTTTTTATTTATTATTTCTAATATATTTCCTTTGACCTGTTTAGGTATTAAATCGACATTTTGTGGTTTAATAATAGGTGATAATTGTTCTTCTAATAATTTTGTAAAAAAAATTTGTAATTCACTACCTCTGAAAAATGATAATATATCTCGCCATTCAGGAGGACTATCAAACTTTCCTAAATTTGGTTTTAATTTAGATGATAAAATTTTTAATGCTGTTGATTTTCCAATACCATTTGTTCCAACTAATCCCAATATTTGTCCTAATTTTGGAACTGGTAATCTATGTAATTTAAAGGTATTAGGGCCATATCTATGTACAACATCTTTGTTAATATCTTTAGGTAAATTAATAATAGTGATTGAAGAGAATGGGCATTTCTTTACACATATACCACAACCTATACATAGCATTTCACTGATATATGCTATTTTTGAGCTATGGTCAACTTCAATACAAAATTTTCCAGTTTTTACAATAGGACAATTTTTTTTACATTCTAAATGACATTTTTTTGGTTTACATTTATCAGTACTAACAATGGCAATTCTTAATTTGGATGCTTCAAGTTTGTTTTCTTTATATAAATCTTCTTTGTTTTTTTTCTTCATTTTGTTGGATTGCTTCTTTTATAATGTATGCGGATTATTATGTCGGTATTGCTACGATAAATGAATAACCTTACGAAGATTAATATTTTTTAATTAAGCATAAAATGATATGTAAATAAAAACTGAGAACTTTTTAACTATTTTTTTGTGTAAAAATTGTTGATTTAGTAATTATTTGTTAATATTGTATAATATATATATTTACTGAATTATTTTGTGTGTTTTTTGATTATTTTAACGTGATTATACGGGATGTACAAATGGTGGTTGGTTTGGTGAAGCGCATACATATGTATATATAGAGAAAGAAAGTAAAAAGTATATGCACAGTGGGAATGCTTGATCAGAATGTAATTCGGCTATACATGAGAATTTTTGATTTTCTACAAACTTCTTAGTATGCTCTATTTATTATCATATAAAGGTATCGTAGTTTTGCTTTATATATTTATTCAAGCGTAAAACATATTTTGGAATATTAAGTACGAGGGAAAAAGATGAAATAAAAAAAAATATAAAAATCACAATATAGAAAAGAAATATATCTTGATTCAAATGTTTACAAAATTGTTTTTTAAAAAATGAAATGAACAATATCTATATTATTAATATAAAAAATAATATAAAGAGTATAAATGGTTTACTGATATAAACGGCGAAAAAAAATAATTAAACATTTTTTATAATAAAAATCAAATGAATCTTTTATTACAACAAATGATGGATTTCTTCATTTTTATGCCATAAATTAAGACTACTTTAAATTATTTTAGGAACATATATTTAAATATATACATTTATATGTGCATGCAATAAGTTTTTTTATTGCGTTGATTTTTATTTTCAAATGGGGTTTACACTATTATAGGTATTGAAATATATATATAGCAATATTACGTCATCTATGTAAATTAAACGGTTTTATTCGTTTGGAATATTTATTTAAAGGAAATATGAAAAATAAATAAGTCAAATATAAAAACAAATAAAACTAAGTAACAAAAATAGGTGAATAAAAATAATCACGAACAAATAAGTTTTAAAGTGAATGAAACATTTTGGAAAAAATTGAGTTCAGCACAATGCAAGTTACATAGGTATTACCAACACACATATAATATATATGTTCATAATTACGTTTAAATAAAATCAAATTGTTGAAAAAAAAAATTTTAAATGAAAAAAACAAAAATATTAAGATTTCATATTTTTATTAGTTGATGAGAAAACATATGTAACTTGGAAATTTATGTACTTTACCATCATTGCAAATAATGCATGGATAAATATGCCTATAACATGATATATTTAGCATCACACACATAAAAAATATACAAATTTATGATTAAGTATGGGTATATTGAGGTATGTTGTGTTGGGACAATTTTTTTAAGTATAAATTATAGTATCATCTTATTTAAAATCATAGTAAATCGTTGAAAAAGAGAAAAAAATGTATACTATCAATATAAATAATATAAGATATTCATTTACACATTTTTGTGTTTACTTATTTTTATGAAATTTAAATATAATTACATATTTGATTGTTGGTAATTAAAGCATATATATTGATCATAAATATAAAAATAAAAGGAAATTTTGTAAAAATTATTGTAATTTAATTTTAATATTTTAATTTTTATTGATTATTAATTTATAATATTTTAGTATAAAATTATGATAAGGGGAATATATCAATGTACACATAGTATTATATAATATTTTTACACATATGTATAGTAGTTGCATGCAATATTTTGTTAATCTTTTTTTTTGTTATAAATTTATAATATATTTAATTAATTGGCTGTCATTTAAGTATGTTGGAAATTGAATGGGCTGCTAAACTTTTAACTCAATTGTTAGTTCATGAAAAGGTGAGAATTAAAAATATATACACCCACACACCATAACCGACGCATTGTTATTATTTTATTTTTTATGATACAAAATAATAACTTTGGTGAATATACATTTTCTCACTATTGGGGTCATAACAGTTATATTCATTATTCTATTTGATTTTATTTTTGTTTTTTATGACTACTATTTGGGAATTATTTTAATATTTTCATTTGAATTGATGTTGCTATATTGTGTTTGTTCGTGTCTTATGATACAAATAGCATATGGATATGTGTGTTTTTTTTTATATTTGAGTGTTATTATTTTATTTTTTTACAGTGTATGAAAGAGAAATATGCTGCTGAATTATTCAAAAGATTTGGTGACATCAATCAAATTATTCATTATATGAATCACCACCTCGATCCTCTTGGTTTTATGGTCAATGTATTGCAAAAAATGTTTAAAAATAAAAATGCATATGTACATATAATATATGAAAAAGATATGCATAGCATGATATACATATATCTAGATTTAACATTATATTAAATGTTCATAAGGATAAGAAATAGCTAAATTAGTTTAATTATTATTGTTTGTGCATTTCTCTTACATTTTGGCTTTGTAGAATGAATTAATAAACGGTGAAGAATATTTAATATTAAATTGTGAAAAACACAAAATACCAGAATACCAATGGAATGATACCGAATTAGAACTTAACCTAAAGGAAGAACATTTATTTAATTCTAAATTAAAAAAAAATGAAATAAGTTTATACTATTTAATCATTGATTATATAGTCAATAATAATGAAAAATTAAAAATTAATGATACTGAAATGTCCTATGAAAGTTTTTGTATACAGTTAAATATAAGAAATGCAAATACCCAAAAATCAATAAGTAATAGTTGAAACATGAACATAATTTAAAGAAAACAAAAAATAGACAATTTTATATATTACTCATATGTTATATATGAATATAAACTTATATATATATATATATATATATGCGCATGCAAATATGTATATGTCTTCAATATGTTACACATAAATACTTATGTTGTTTTGTCTATTTAGTGGATAGATTAATAGCAAATGATTGGATTACGAGTGAGGATGGATATTTATCTCTAGGAACTCGATTTTTTACAGTAAGTATATTTTTTTTTGAAATCCATATATGCAAATGCATATGCAAATAGCCATAAAAACATATTTATTGAACATATATATACCCAAAAAAAATAATAATAAATAAACAAAAAAAATTAGAACAAGTATGAAAAAATATATACAAACGAATACACATACATATACACATATTTTTATTTATATTTATGCTTATTCTGAAGGACTTGATAAAATATTTCCCTCTTAATAAATTGGAAAAATGCTCCTTATGTAATAAGGCAATAATTGTTGAGGTATGCTCATTCATTATTTTTTATTTAAATGCTAATAATATCATATGCATATAAATATGTGTGTTATACAATTTCATGATGATTTGATTTTATATATTTTTTATATATATAATTTTTTTAGAATATTGAATGCAAAAATTGCATGTCACTTTATCATGCCCACTGTTTTAAAGGGCTGGCAAATAAATTGTCACTTTGCTACATATGCAAAAGTCCATTTTAGATAACAGTTTTTAAAAAATAATGTGTTTAGTTTTTTTTCTTTTTTTGTTTTTTTCCCATTAAACTTTCTTTAATAAATAAATATAACTAAATGCTTAATAGCTTTCTGATAATGTACCGTCTTTTAAAGCTTGTATATATACAGGGATAGTCATATTTATATATCTCAAGTTTATGGATATTACTGATATTTTTTTTTGTTCATAAAATTGAAGCATAATTTTTGCTGACCTGCAATAAAAGTAGAAAATATGTTACAATGAGAGCAGCTGCAATAAGACATAATGATAATTAAATATAGAAACAAATAAATATTCATATATAAATGTGCGGGTGGATATACAATACTAAACCATATATGTTGTGTTATAATAAAATGAGCAATGTGTAAGTACGTACTCCTTTATGTTATCATATAAGTTGTCTTTTCCTAAAGTAAGATAACCAATGGGAACGGAACTAAAAAAATATAATAAATTTATGAGATATCTTTATATGGCGTATATTGTAGATTACAAATAAAATAACATGAAGTGTATATATTACTGTGTTGATCCTTTGTTTAGATCTGTGTATGTCCTACGAATAACTCTATCAATTGTGTCGACAAAATTATCCTCGCTTATTTGTACGGTTGTATATGTTCTGTGAATATTTTTAAAATAAAAAAGGGTTTATTATATGATAAAGTGTGGAAAACGAGGGATTTTGAATAAATAAAATTAGGTGCATGAGTATATTAGTATGCGATAAATATATTAATATTAGTCTATATTTGTTAAGATTACTTGTTATATTTTTTTATTTTTGATATCAAGTTGCCATATTTTTTTGCTTTAGCAGATGAATCAAATATGTATAAATCGAATCTTTTAACAAGGTCGTTTAATAAATCGTTCTTATAGTATACATCTTCAAGTTTATCATAAGTTATGACCTAACAATTTCAATATATAAGGATTATTATAAATATTTTTAGGAACTACAATTTTCTAAATATATATGTATGTAAATATATCTTAGGGATATATAGATAAATAATATGATATCATTTTAGTAATAATTTTGTATGCTAATTTTATTTTATTATTATAACATTTTTATCTTATCAAACTTACCTTTTTGACTCTTTTTAATTTATTTTCAATAACCATATTCTTCCACTTATCGGCATTTTCGGATACTAATATGATTACATCCGAATAGTATGAATGAATTAAATTTCTAAAAAAGTAAAAAGATAATAAAAATATATTGGTGTGTATAAATAAATGAAATAATGAAGACAATGTTACAATGGTATTGTAACTAAATGACGCATTGGGGGTATAATAGAAATAACCACTTTGACATAGTTAGTGGAAAATAATATTTTTAAAAATGTAAGCATGCGTATATATGTGGGTAAGATGCTCATAACTGTTCGGTTGTCATGGTGTATATAAACATATATATGTATGTTAGATTTAATAGTGGATATATAGATATATATATTTTTTACATTGGGAAGTTGTATGATTTTCCTATATTATAGCTCATAGATAAATCAAAATTACAATATAGCATATGGGTATCGATAGGTGTGTTTGCAGCCTGGGAATTTATTACTTTATCAAATATAAAATTATATGCCTTTGAAAATGTATTTGGCTCTATTATTTGATCATGTACTTTAATATTGTTACTTGGAATGTCTTTATTTTTAATTGTAGTATCGTGTAGTTTTTTAATATTATGATTAATTTTTTGATTCTTGCTATTTAAAATTGCCTTTTGAAAATTCTCATATTTTTGGTTTGTTTTTACATAGTTTAAGAATTTTTTATTTTCTTTTTTCTTCTTCTCAAAAATTTCCTTCTTTTTTATTTTGGTTTTCATTTTTTTATCCATTTTAAAAAACAAGCAAAAGAAAAATATAAAGAATAAGAAGAAATTGGGAAAACACAAAAAATCAAAGCATTATTAAAAGAAAAAAGATTTTATATATAATACAATCAATGTGATTATAAAGTATTATATATATAAAGGTTTAGCAAATGATAATATATATATTTTGTGCTTCCATATACATGTGCATATATTTATAATATATATATATGGACAAATAATAATGCATAATAATGTATTGTAATTTCCTTAGATTATGTCAAATATTTAATAATTCTTTTTTTTTTTCGATATGGGATATAAATATGTATGCAAATGCGTGTATGCATAGTATGTTTTTATTTTTGGGGGTCGTTCTTATAATTTAGTAAAAATCTAACTGATTAAATATATATAACATATTCAAATAAATAAATGGAATCGTAGCGTAGTATATACTTATAAAATGTGCTGTCATAACTGCATGTGTACAAAAACATAAATACATAAATATATAGATCAATTAAGCATATGCATGGATGATATATATGCAATTGGTTAGTGATATTAACGAGCGATTAAATCAATGATGACATAAAAAAGTAAAACAAAAATATAAAATGATGTAATTATAAAAATAATGTTAATAAAAATAGTGATTACAGTGTAGTAACGAGAATTGTAAAATTGTGATTATATTTATTTTTGCATATCCGTAATGTTAGTTTTATACGATGCATGAAATAGGGCAAGCACCATAATCATATTATATGCAAGATAAATGTTAATGCATTAAAAATCTAGAAAAAAAGGGAAAAAAAAAGAAAAAAATGTTTTGCATGATAGATAACGAATTTAATTGTGTACCTATAAATATATAATTTTTTATTTTTTCAAATTTTCATCTATTTTTGGTTTCCCTTTTCACATCACAAAAATATTTATGGTGAAAAATAAATGTATATAATACAATATATTTATTGTAAATCGGGATATATGTATTTGTAATGTAAGTGTATTGATATTTAAAAACATAAAGAAGGGAAAATGGTAATGATAAAGTATTAGAGATAATGAAAGATAAAGGAAAAATTAAGCATAATGAAAAGGTGGGTATCGAAAATAAAAAATAAATATGCTATGAAATATTTGCAAAAAATAATAAATTAAAAACAAATTAAAAAATGCATAAGGTAGTATTAAAGAGTTTTAAAAAGTGGCATTTATATAAAGATGGACATTCTTTTATATTACATGGAAAGAAAGGAGTAGTGACAACTGGAAATTTGTTATTAAATAAAGAAGACACAAAAAAAATCGAACTAAGCGAAGATAACCAAAATAGTAAAAGCGGCAAGAATGAAATACCTTCTAAAAATATTGAAAACCGAATTATTTTACACAAATCAAACTATATAGTAAATGGTTGTAAAATAAATGAACTAGTGAGCATATTAAATTTATATATAAAATTAAAAAGTGATAATCTTGAATTACTAAAGAATATTTCTGTAAATTTATTAATGAACAAAGAAAAGCTGAGATATCATGATATTATAATTTTTATAAAAAAGTTTTCAATCATAAAATGTAAAAACTATTTTTTGTTTTGTTATTTTAAAGATGTATTAATGGAAAACATTCATTTAATTAATTGTGATGATTTAATTGACATATATTTTTCTTACACAAATTTAAACTATTTTCATTATAATTTTTTTTTATTACTTGAAAAGAAGATATTTCATAATTTCCATCTTTTAGATATAAAAAAATTAGTGTGTTTAATCCAATGCTTTAAGAAAAAAAGAATAATTTCCAAAAGTTATTTAACTATATTATTATATGGAATATCGAAGAATATAAATAATTTTAATACGTTTCAACTATCAGTGGTTTTTGGGTTTTTCAGAAATTTTAATTTAAATAATAATGTATTACTTAATTCATTGATTCATCATTTTAATCAACATATTAATCTTAACGATGATCCAAAAACAGTAGCACTCTTTTATAATTTTTTATCTTATGTACACGATAAATGCAAGACAAATTATCAGAATTTTGAGAAAGAGAAAAATTTAGTAAATTTTATAAAAGCATTTAAGTTATGTTATGAAGAAAACGACTTAAATTATGAGCATGTGTGTAACAACAAAGAACTGGAATGTATAGAACTGAATAATAATGAAAACAAAAATGAGCTATCCCAAATTAGTAAGGATAATATAGTATCAGACGCGAAAGGAATACAAGCAACAGATCAGATTGTAAGAAGCAAAATATTAGAACTGGAAAATAAATATTTGTCTAAAAATGATGAATTAGAAAATTTAAAAGAACAAACAAATTCTTTAAAGATGAATTCATATAATGTTAGTTTATTATATTCTACTAAAAATGCTTTGAAAAATATAGAAATTATATCAAAGAAAAAAATAAAAAATATGTCGGTTGATTCATTATGTTTAGTATCATTGAGTTTGTCAAAAATTAGTACTACAAGCAAAGTATTTCTAGAAAAAATCGCTGAAGAAGTAGGTAGACAATCTAATAAGTTAACTCCTTTATTAGTCAGTTCATTGTTGTTATCTTTTAGTAAAGCAAATCACAGACATGGAAGTTTAATTTATTATTCATTAAAATTTTTTTATAAATATTACAATTTTTTTAATATTAATCAAGTAGGATTTTTATGTAAAGGTCTATATAATTTTTCCATTAAAGAAAATGAATTTATTGATGTATTAAATGAGTTTGTTCTAAATAATCTGCATAATTGTAATAATTTGTGCATCGACAAGGAATCCTATGATGAAAATAATTTAAGTGGAATACATAAGGAATACTTAAATTACAATGATAATGCACTATCCACATATAGAAATAAAGACTTAAGCAAACTGTTTCATATTGTTGAAACAAATATTGATAAAAACATTGAGTGGAGAAATTATGAAGATCAATTTTTAAATTTAAAAAGAGTGTATAATGAAAATGATAAAAAAGACAATAAAAAAAATGTAGATAACTATAAGAACGAAGTAGATAGTAATTTTTTAAAATTTAGTTATATTGATTATGAAAATATTAAAAATAAAAAATATTGTACAAATAGTTTATATAATATAAAAATGAGTAACACAGTTTATATAAATAATATTATATATATATTGGAATATTACGCATTTAATTTGGTGAGCATAAGCAATATTTTAGACTCTTTTTGTGATATTTTTTTAAAAAGTAATTTAAATTATATTTTATATACAAGAATATTTCATTCATTTTATTTACTTAAGTATCAAGGAGAGAAAGTATATGATCTGATCGAAAAATTTAATGAGTATCAGCCATTACAGCAAAATATGTATAAAGAAAAACATACCAAACAATTGTTGCAATCGTTACTTTATTATTATGAAAATAGCGATAATAATGATGAAAAGGTGAATAAAATTGGAAATATATATTTCTATATTTTGTCTAAAAAATATCTTTCTTTTGTTTTTAACTTTTCAAAATATATTATAACATTTTTATTTATTAAAAATAATAATTATGTGCTACATAAGTTTTTAATTAATATCAAAGATATACCATTAAATAGGGAAGATTATATATTTCTACACAGACCAATCAACTTGTATTGAAATGTTGAAATTATATGTGTGTGAAAAGTAGCATGATTGAGAGTTTTTAAAATTACAAATTTATTAAAAAAATTGGAATTATCATAAGTTTAATATTATGAGAAATATAAAAAATGTAATTAAAATATGAATAATGTATAGTTTTATGATATTAAAACAATAAAGTTACATAAATTGACATTAATAAAATGACTTAAACATTTAATTAGTTATGCAATAATTAAAATTTAATGCATACGTAAATATATGTGTATGTATTATTTTTGTATTTTTTTTAATTAAAAAGCCCATGCTTAATTATTTTAAATTCAAATACCAAATTTAAAAAAAGCAAAATTAATATGTTTAAAAAAAGTAAAAATAAATTTCTTCATTTGTATAGTATTATATGTTGTTATTATATTTGTCGCATATTCTACTTTATTTTTCACCTATTTATTAGGAAGTGGCAAATTAAGTCTTACTGTGCCGATACGTGTGTAGTACACATTATTTTTAATAATTTTTTTTATTATACATATATAATTAAAATTTTATGTTTTTTTTTGCATTTCGTCATTAACATTTTGAGTAAATTTCATTCCAACCCTTTGTGAAAAAACTGAAAATTTTTTGACACAATTTAAAATACAATTATTTTCGTTGCTATCTAATTCTTTTGATCGAAATGATGAAATGCATTCGTTAAAGCACATTTCAACAATTGAATTATATGTATTCATAGTATCTTCATATTCTGCTTTATTTATTTTTCGCAGAACCTTCTCTCTATCATTTTTATTAAAGCCACTTAAATCTAAGGATTTATCCATATTTTTATTGTGTAATTTCTATGTGTGTTTTAATGAACACTAGGCTTTATCTGCAATGTATAATGAAAACAACATGTATATATTTGTGTGTATGTAGTGATTTATATATTCATAAGATCGGTCTTGTTATATCTTTAAGCATAATCTTTAGTTACATGTGTTGCCACAGTCAATATAGACATAAATACTATTTTTGCAAATAAAAAACATAAAAAAAACAGTTTGAAAATTAAAACATATTGAATTCATGAACAGATTTATCGAAATTAAAAAAAATAGTAAACTTGATAATAATATAGTAAATTTAAATACAGATATGTTGAATATTTTTATATAATGTCATAGATAAAACATACACATTATAAGGGGTGGTAAAATGCCCAATAATATATTATATTTATATAGTAGGCTTACGTATACTAGCAATGGAATAAAGGAAGAAATGTTGTTATTTTAATGATAATAACTTATAGCATTGTTTTTCTTGAATATATTTATGTTATTTAATTTTTGTATTATTAAAATATATTGTGTGTTATTTATTATTATTTTTTGTATTTTTTTTTAATTTTCTCTATAATATTATTTTTCAGTATCCCATTTAATTTTTTAAAATAAAACAATGATGATAACTTTTTAATGGCATAATACTATACATCACATTATGTGTGTTTATCATTTGAGTAAAATTATATGATTTCATTATATATATATATATAGTAATAATGAAGCTGTTAATATTCAATTAAATACCATAAAATTTATTATACTGTGTTAAAATTGCTTAGTTGTACCATAAATTTCTATATATGCAATATAAGTGATGCATATAATTTATTTAGTAATGTACTTTTTTTGTGCATTTAAAAATTTCCAAATGAGGGAGGAATATATAAATAACTAATAACTAATTAAATAGGGGAATTGAAATGTTTTTAATGACACAAAAAAACTCTACAAAATATAGTTTATATAAGAATAAAATAAATAATGAAATAACAATAATAAAACAAAACAGTAATTCCATAATAATTTATTGAGGGCAATATAAAATTGTGAATATTTTAAAATGATAATACTTCATATTATAAAGGAAAAATGTTTAAAGTAATAGTATTAAAAAAAAAGGAACATGATATCTTTCACATAATAATATAATGAAATGGAAGTTAAACAAATGCATAGTGCTAACGATTTAATTTATATATGCCTCATTATCCTTTATATGTGATTGTGTAATTCCTTTGTAAAACGGAATAGATATATATATATATATATATATATATATATATCGGAATGATAATTTTCAGTTTTGTGATACAAAATATTTTAATATTTCATAAGACATAAATTGAATAGCCCCAGAAGGGACACATTTTAAAATAGATGGAAACAAACCAGAATAGAAACTTTTTAGGCCTTCATGATAATATATTTTTTTAATGCAATGAAATGTATTTTTATATATATAATTATTATCTATACCGTTATTCATCATTCTTTTTCTAACTGTATCACCAGGAAAAACAATAATTAGCGAGGTTACATTACTTAATGATCCAGCAATGGATGAATAAAGGGCAACTGACCCGAGTGAACTTGAATTTTTTTGAAAATTATTTTGAAAATTATTTTTATACAAATCAAAAAATACCATTTGTAATGTTACATATGGTACACCTGTTAATAATGTTGGGACATACCCTTTAAAAAATCCTGCAAATCCTTCGTTAACATGTATTTCTCGAATAATTTTAAAAATCGATTTTTTTGTGCTTGTTGTTTTTTGTTGTCGTAAATATTTTTCGTTTACTCCTAATGCTGCTCTAATGCTTAATAAGTCTAATGGATATGATAATGTTTTTTGGATTATTCCAGATGTGTATCCTGCAATTACACTTTCATAATAGTTAATTTTGTTTTTATCGAATCCACTATTGTTATTACTACTAGCAGTAGGAAGATGTTTTCCTTGGGCTTCTTTCGCCATATTTTCGTCTCTCTTTTTTGTTTTATATTTTTCTTTTATTATATCGTTGGTTCCAAATTTTGCAGAATAAACAACACCACCTCTTAATGTATTAATTAAGTTACCTTTCCATAAGCCTAAGATTCCTTCTTCTTTAACAATAAAGAGAACACTTTGTATAATACTTTGATACTTGATAGGCTTATTTGCATTTGCACTTAAAAACAACATTTTATTTTTTATTGTGTTTGCTACATTTTTATTAATATTTAAAATGGTATAATTTTTACACAAATTATTTAAAGGTGAAATATGTTGTATTTTATAATGAAATAATATATTTTTAAAAACTGTATGAGATGATTTGTTCGAATAGCTATAATATTTATTTATAGTACTATTGGATATATTGGTTTTGGATATTTTTCGTTTTTTTTGACAGTTTCTATTAATTTCATTTAAGCAATTTAAAAAATTATGAAAAACCACATTTGTATTTTTTATATATTTATTACTTTTTATTATTAATGGGTTATTAGTTTTGTCTTGTTTATTTTGTACTTTATTTAAGCTGTTTAGTAGTATATTTTTATTGATAGATTCATTTTTTCTTTTTAAATGATCTTTTCTTTTATTTTTATGGATAGTGGTGTTATTATAGTGAAACATTGGTTGTATTTGGTAAAAAAGTTTAATTCTATCAAAGGGGGCAAATATAGTTTTTGTTAAAACCCCAGAAACTAATCCACATAACAACACAGTGTTTTTATTGCTTTTTTTCTCTTCTCCATTTTTAACTTTTATATCCATAAGGGTAAGAAAAAAATTAAAATATCAGTAATAAGAAGTAATTTCTCTTTCTTTTTGTCCTATATAAATAGAAAGTACATATTTATCTGTATAATTATCATGTGTTTCTAGCCCTCGTATTTGCATACAAACAATAATTCATGAATAACAAAAATCGATGCCTTAATGAAATATGGTACACACTTGTATATGCTTGTGTTTCGATATGTGATATATAAGTATATGTATCTCAAACTAGCATAGATAAGCGCATGCTTCCTATTTTTTTTTCATATTTTTTATTCTCTTTTTTGGTCCTTTTAATTATATTTCCTTATATTTTATGTTTTTTTGATTCTTTCCATTTCTCCACTTCTTTTACTTATCCTTTTTCATTGGTGTATTTCTTTATTTTGTTATGTAGTATCGATTTGAATATTTTTTTCACTTATTAGAAAAATGAGGGGTTCATGCGTCGATGTATATATTTTTTTAATAAATTTATAGCTATTTAAAAAAATCTAGCTTAAATTATATTATAATTATTCTTATAAATAAAGCAATTCACTAAAATATGTATATCCTGTTCCCAGTATATTATAATGTGGGAATTCATATATATTTTTTTTTAATCTAGGATTTTACGAATATATATCAGTGTTTATTTTTTATTGTAAAGCTTATGTAAATTTTACACAATAATTTTTTTTAATAAAAATAACCATAATTGGTTTTTGTTAAATAGTGTAATATGCAACAGTGTTAAAAAATAAAAAAATATGTATATGTTAATGATAATTCGTGTTTTATAAAATATGATTGTTTAAAACATTTAGGGGGGTTATATACCTTTGCTATCGCTGCATAAAGATGGAAATGTTATATATTTCATTAAAAATGTGAAGGGGATGAGAATAGTAAAAAATGCTATACCAATGAGGGATATATATTATGCTAATTTTGTTACTTATTGTTTTCCGATTTTTTAAATAAAATAAAATTAGATTATGAAAAAAATGAATATTGTAAATATATAGATAGCTATTTAATGAGTCTTTTGAGGATAAATAATACTGAAGTGTACATCTATAATATATATGTGCTTAGTTAATTCCTGTGCATGCGTATAAAGCAGCATTTATAGGAATATATATCATAAGCGGGTAGTGAATTAAATAAAATGCCTTAAATTAAATTTATATTTTTAGTGAATATACATATATGTGCGTATATGCATATAGTGTTTGTCGGTGTAGTCCTAACAGATAGACTGAAAGTTAGGAGATAAAAACGTGACATAATAAAACATATATTAAAGAAGTGTATATATATATACCAAATATAGGACAAAAAAATAGGGATATTATCATGATACATCTGCATTTAAAAAGTTATATAACAATTTTGCATTGTTTTTACTCATATAATTTTCAAGTTCATCTAATGATTTTTCACACAAATCATATAATGACTTGACATTGTTTATTATTTTATGCATATTTTTTTCAGTAACTCCGGGTAGAGCTTTTAAAATTTCAATTGCGTTCCAATTGGTAACATTTTCCATTTTTTTTATAGTGGAACTTGTATTAGGTTTTTCTGCATTGTTTAATTTTTCATCGAGTAAATCATTTATGGTTTCATATTTGTAAGTATCTTCGGAAAGAGGTTTTTCTTTATGATCGGTTGTAACAATATGCGCAGAAATATTATCATCATTAAGTAGCTCATTAGTATGTTGTTGAGGCAGTTGTTCAGAATTTTCAATCGCTAAAATTTGGGAATCATTTCCTTGAGTTTCGATCTTATCAACTAACTGAAGCTCCGTCTCCTCATATGTAATGTCATAATCATTTTGTGCATCTTTTTGTAAAGTTATGTCAATATGAAGGGATTTGAATATATCAGGTTGATCAGCATTAACTTTAAGTGACCAAAAAAGTTTAGCGGTAAAGAGTGAAAATGGGCTCCATAAAATTTTAAGTCGAGGGAATTGAAGAGAAATTGTTACCAATTTTGTATATATAGAATGTTTATTATTTAATGAAGCAAAATAAAAAAGGTGTTTATTATTAAATTCTATTAATAAAACATATATAGAATAATATTTTGACATTTGATTAATTTGGTTATACAATCGGTTATTATTTAAAGATTGTATTAAATCAATAATGGTTTTTCTTTCGACACATATATCTTTTGTTAATATATAATCGCCAACAAGTAATGAATATGGTATGATATGCATTTTGCTTTTATATAATTTATATGACAAATCCGATTTAAGTTCTCTTATATCAACAATAATTATAGGCTTGGCATTATTAAATATGCTATATAATATAAAATTTAAGTTAAATGAGTCTATTGAATAATATTTTAATATTTCTTGCATCTTTAATAATTTTTTGTCATCAAGATTAGTAATTTCATTATTTTTTTTATTGATTTTTTTTCTTAAATTTTCTAAAAATAATTCTTCTTCTTCTATACTTATAAAATTAGTGTTATTTTTATTTACACTATCAGCGTTGTTGTAAAGAACAATATCAGCTGTCACGTCATTTGCTTTAACTTCTTGAAAATTTTTAAATTGTTCGCATAGGTTTTTGTTGAAATTTATTATATTTTTTTTATTTTCTTTAAGTTTTTTTTGAAATAAAAAATAAGAATCTATCACACTTTTAAACATTTCTTTATTTTTATTGAATACGTTGCGATCTATTTCAAATCGAAGTGTATTTTTATGTTCGATAAAATCTATCCAATTTTCTTTTTCACTTTTGATATTATTTAAATATTTATTGTAAAAGATATTATCCTTGTAAAATAAGATATAAACTTCAATAGTATTACACATGTCGTTCATAGTTTTTATTAGTTCATAATTTTTGGCACCTTTGTCTATACCTTTATTAGTATAATAATTATCCTGATTAACTTGTTTTCCTTTTGTATTATTTTTCTTTGCATCCATTTGTTTCTCTTTCTTTACAACAATTTTATCAGGGCTAATATTATCGTACATTAAATTATTTTTTTCATACATCACTAGCTCTTTAAAATTTTTATGTTTAGTTAATTTGTAAAGGTTATATTTGAATATTCTAGCACAGTATATTTCTATATTTCTAAAAATATGCAAATCTAATTTTGTGAGAATAATTCTATATGGCTTTATTTTCATCAAAAATAATTCCAAAAAGTCTAAGTTTCCACAAAATTCGTTTATTTCGAATAAATTTGCATTTTCATTTTTTCGGATGCCTGATTTAAATTTTTGTGATTTACTTTCATTATTTTCTAATGCACATATGGCTAAATGATTTTGTGTATCTTCTTCTGTATTCCCTTTCTTAGTATCATTATTTATTTTGTCTATTTTTTGAAAGCATTTATTAATAAAATTTTCAGAGGAATACATAACTTCGTAATTTTTATTTATGCATATAATATAAATACATGGTTTAATATATTTGAGATTATTAGTTTTATTTTTAATAGCTTTATAAGGAATGTGAAAGCTTGTATTATCACAAAATAATCTATCTTTATGATCTTCAAACGATTTGCTTGTACTGCTTTCCGAATTTATTAAATCGTCTGATATGTAGTATTCTTTAATTTCATCTTCAGATTTAATAAATATCTCGTTTATATTAGCATTTTGTTCTTCTTTGTGAGTTAATATATTGTATATTTCTTTTTGTGTATAAAAATTATCAGTAATAATGACTATAGGATAATTTACCTTTTCGATAGTTTCAGTTGTTTTATTATGTTTACTTTTCATTGAACTTTGGTTTTGTTTTTCATAATTTTTATTATTATTGGTATTTGTTTTTGTTATAGACGATATATTGATATTATTACTCTGAGCATTTTCGCTAGGATTATCACTGATGTCGTGATATATTTTGGAATTTGTTGAACTCTTTGTTTGTTTATCTTCTATACAACTTTCACTGTCTGCTTCGCTACTTTGAGAATCATCAATCACATAGTGGCTTTCAGCAGGTATATAATTTTGTTCCTTTTCCTTTTTAATATTTATTTGACTAGTATTTTTTATTTGATTATTATTGGAGAACGTATATGATTCATCGTCCTTTTCAACTTTTATCCTAACTGGGTCAGAACAATTAGGGTTTTTCTGAGTTAGTTGCATTTTTTCTTGGCTTACATCTGTGTCGCTATTAATTTGATGCTTGTTTTTTTTATTTAATAAAAAATCATCATGAAAACTATTGCTTTTTCTTTTTGTAATATTATTATTTGTGCGTTTTTTTTTTTTATTTTTAGTTTTTAAGATAATTTTTTGGTACTGGCTTATGGGTATATCTCTATTGTACACTAAATCGTGTACCCAGTTATATATTTTATTTTGTTCTCTTTTAATTTCATTAGATTTATGAAAGTATTTATTTTTATATTGGAGCATGCTAATAATAGTGTGCATGACATTTTTGTTGGGTGATGTATGTAATGCATTCGATTCAATGTTTACATCAATTTTATTTAAAAACATATCTTTTCTTTCATTTGCTAAATAGAATAATTCGTTTGCTTCATTACAATACATCCATATGGCTTCTTTGTCTGCCTCTTTTATATTATTAATATAATTGTAAAAGATAATATCATCATAAATATATAAATTATATAATAAGTTAACTAATATAATAATTTCTTTAAGTAATTTTTTTGTATTATATGTAAGGTTTTTATTCTTAATATAATTCATTGTATAATTTTCCGGATTGTCTGAATATAACAATGAATTTATATCAAAATCTTCAAACTTGTGTATTTTTTTAATTTCTATATTTATATAATGAATCAAATTTAATATGTTGTCTTCCATTTTTTTTAACATAATTGGCAAATCTATATTAATTTCATATATGTTTGGTTGTATTAATTTATTATTTAATGAAATGTGGATATTTTTATGAAATCGTGGGTAGCAATATATTTTTTTCATGTATAATTTTTTAGAAATATTTGCTATCTGCTGATTTTTTACTAGTTTTTTATTATTATTTATTCCTTTAATAAATCCAAATTTATTTCTTTTTCTATATAAATCGATAATAAAATTTTCTTTCATACTATACATAAGTTTGTGGCTTCGACATATAAATATCCCATCAATAATTTCAGGAATGATTTTGTATGTTAATAGGTCTATTAATAAAATATTGGATGATATGAAATACACCCCGCGTTTTATGTACATTTCTATTCTTTCATTTGCTTTTTGATTACGTATATATTCTGTTTTTAAGTAATTAATTTTTATACTACTATTAAATGAAATGTCAAATTTGCTAATTCCTTCGTATAAGGAAAGCTGATATTTTAAAAACATATTATATTCTTTTGGAGAAACATTCAATATAAATATAAGTTTGTTTTTGTTCGCATTAGGATTAATGTGTATAGTTGGGTAGCCTATCTTATCGGTATCATGAATATTTTGATAATGAAAGCTGTCATCCCCTTGTTTGGGGTTGTCTTTACTGGGTTCTATATCTCCATTTTCATTATTATTTTGTGAAATGTTTGTAATACTTCTAATTTCATTGACATTATTTTCATTATTTATTTTATCAATGGATATAGGGTCCTCTGGAATGGCCTCAATATCAATAATTTCTTTATGGATGTTCAAATTAAATAGTTTAAAGAATATATTTTCATCATTTATATGTTGCTCATACCACAAGCAATTATTTTGATAATAAAAAATAAATATTGCTAAAATGCTTAGTTCGCTAAACCCATCTGTGAGTAAAATTAGAGAATCATCTTGTATAAGTTTCTTCACTATTTTTTTTTCATAATATAAAGGATACATTTTATTCGCTTGGTAGTGAATAACAATTCCTTATGCGGGATATTTTCCCATTGATTCAGTATATATGTGTATATATTTTTTAGAGTGTAAAAAATAAAGGAAATAATAAATGTTGTTCAAACTATTGATAATTCTTTTCATATGAATTACATTTTAAATAAGTAGGATTAAAATTAAATGCCATTCTTAACGGTGTATATAAATATGATTTTTATATATTTAACTTTCTTTTATGTATACCTTTTGTAGTACTCATAATGTGAGCAATTTTTATAATATATTTTTTGTTTATTTAAAAGTGTAGAAAAACAAATCTTAAAGAAAAAAATGTGAAACAAGCATTTTAGGATATAAAAGAAGGTATATTGTTCAAAAGTGATATAATTCCAAAAAATATATAATATGGTTTTATATTACATATCCTTCCAATATATAAAAATTATAGGTCATTTTATCAAAGCATGGATTTTTTTGTGGAAAATAATAAAACTAGTATATATACAATGGCAGTAACGAAAATATGATTCAAAAAATAAAAAAAGAGTAAACCATATGATTTGTGTTGAAGCTTGTAAAACATATTTATCCTTTGTTTAATATTTCAGTTTTTATATAATTAATGAATGTAACATTTCTCTATTCATCCGAATTAAGCATTTACAACCCTTTTTTGACTATAGTTCTTTACACATTTTTATTAATTTGGGAACCTATTAAATATAAGAAAACGCCCAAAGAAACAAAATATGAGTTTCATCTTTTTAAAAATGCTCTTAAGAAATATTTTTAAGGCAATTTGAAAATTACCTATAAGATATGAAATTATATTATTATGTTTCTTGGAAATGTTTTTGTTATTTATTTATGAAGGAACATTATTTATTCAAATAAATAAAACGATTATAAGGTAGGTCATGTAAGAATAATAAAAACATGTCTATAATAAGAAAGGAAATTAATTCATAGCGATTTGTTTATATCTAGATATATATCACAATTTGTGGTATCATTATGAAATATAATATAAATTATTTGACTAGCAAATAGACTATTCTTTATGAATTTAATACAAAAATAAAAACATTATTGAGAAACATTTATCTTAATATTTTTATAAATGGGAAAGCATGATGAAATTATAATACTTGATAAATAAGCACATATATACAAATGTGCCAAGTTTCCTCACATAAAATAGTGCGCATTTTATACATTTTTAAGTTTATTATATAATAAGAACAAATAAAATATATCAAATTACGAGTTTATATAATGAGATGATATTTCCATAGCTTCACACATTCGTCCATGGTTTTGTATTTATAATTTTTTTGTTTTTTGTATATATGTGTGTGCATTCTTTATTTCCATTTGTTATTTTTACATTTATAGAAATTAAAATTCACATTAGCATACTTTCTTACGAAAAAAAACATCATACTATATTACACACGAAAATATAACTATAGGCATTATATATACTTTTTTGGGGGGTAGGAAAATAAATGCAGCAATTTTTTTGAATGTAAATAATATTTTTCAGACGTTTAATTTATTTTGTTTTATTTTTTAAAAAAAGAGATTATAAAAATAATAAAATCATTACCCTTTATAAAACGCATAATCCATATGCATTTATATATTTTTGTTTATATGCATGTACATATATAATATTATATATATTTTTTATTCATTTATTTTGACATTTGTATATACACGCAAAATAATGGCATGAATTTTAGTGAATAGTTTTTTCAAATCATAAATAATTAAGGATTTATACCAATATAATATATATAATTTTTTGTATGATTAGTATATTTATTTATATAAATATATATATGCTTATGTATATATAAAGAGAATGATTATATAAGTAAAAAATATATAAGACGATTTTATGAGCAGATTAAAACTGTTTTTTATTTTATTTTAATCATTGAAAAATCTCTTTTATACAAGGTTAAATATGGCTTTAAATCCAGCGACAATTCGGGGGCAAGGTAGATTTTGTAGAAAAAAACAAATGAAATAATATGCATTTATATGCAAAAAACTTTATATTTATGTATATTCATTTTGTTGAAAATATATGAATGCATAAAACTATAATTCTTTTGTATAATTCTTTTCATTTATTGGAAATATGATTTCCATTTTGAAGATGAAAAAAGATTTATTTAATGTAAAAATTTGAATATTTGACATGTATAAGTGGGTATGTTGCATAGTCCTATTTATATATGAGAAGTCCTTAAAAACTGTTATGTATTTATTCGTATATTTTTTTTTTATTCCTTTTTCTATAGAATATGTATTTCCTTCAAATAAAGGATCAGAGATTACATATTTAAGACGTGAGAATGTTAAATTGAAACTTTATTTACCTGATAGGTATATATAAATAAGACGTTTATAAAGGAATACATGTTACATGTAAATGTGTTTTTTATGGTTCTTTTAATGAATTTCTGATTTGTTTTCATTATTTTATGTTTTTGGATATAACTTTTTAAGAGCTATGCATATATAACATACATTTTATTGTCACCCTTTTATAGAACGATAAAAGAAGAAGGAACACTTTTCTTAACAAGTATACGCTTAGTATTTATTAAAAATGAGAAAAGTAGAACAAATATAAATTTTACCGGAGCAGAATTTCCATTAGTATTAGTTGATGACGTAAATTTTGAGCAACCGGTATTTGGGTTAAATTACTTGTCAGGGATTGTAAGACCATTGATGGACCATCCAAATAGTTTATCTAGCCCATGCAAATGGAATATTTTTTTTTTAAATGGTCAATGTAGTAATTTTTTGAACTATTTTTTTAAAGCATATGAAGCAGCAAAGAAAAATAAGACATTAGGATCGTTAAATGAATTTAATGAGTATTTTTTTTCAAGTAATAATGCATATATTGATCCTAATGATCCTACATTTATTTATATAAACGAACCGATATCAGAAAATATGAATAATTTATCACAAAATCATTATATAAATAATCAAAACAATAATGAGGAAATTCCAGTATACAAAGTGCCATATGCACCACAAAATAATAATACGATTTCATATAATGAACCATATTATACAGGGATCCAACGTATTGATAATAATTATAGTCGTAATAATAATGAGCAACACTATGGTAATTATAATATGCAAAATTATAATACTCAATCACCATATGAAAACCAAAATAATAATTATGCATCTAATTATAACCACCATGATAATCAAACTATATATCCCTCCAATAGAAATCACAACAATAGTGATACTAGACAAACTTCTATGTCACATTATACTCAATATACTAATGAAGCACTAACTTCTGGAGAAAGAATTCAAAGAAATATGTATAGCCAGGATATTAATAACGAGATTAATAATCATACTTCGGGTCGCCAACATGATGATCAGAGTCAATCCGATCAAAGAAATAGTTCTATGAATTATTCACAAAATAATCAGGAAAATATGCAACCGGGAAATAAAAAAAATAACTAATATTGAAAGAAGAAAGAAAAAAGTAAATATCATAATATTAGAAATGCGCTAATAAGCTTATTATATTGAAAAAACTCTAAACAATTTGCATAGAAAAAATATAAAATATAATGAAGACGCTTAGAGACCCATCATATATGTGATCACTTTTCAATTTGTCACTTTTTATAAAAATGTTTTAAAAAAATATATATAACTACATGGATTCCCCTACACTATGTCAATTTTATGTTATTTGTGCTAAAATAATAATAAATTTGTGTATACACAGATGTGATGCAAAAGTTAAATATGGTGAAATATTCCCTTGTTAATGCTATAATTTATTGTCTTATTTATGTGAATAAACAGGAATAAGCTAATTATTTTAATTTTTCTTATATGTGAATATGAATGTTAAATTTGAAGAAGATAATACATTTAATTTTATCTTAAAATTATAATAACTGTACATATATTTTTTCTATGTTTTTTTTCTGTAAAAAGATATACTTAAACTCATAATATAAATTAAAAAATAAAAAAATTTTAAATATAATTTTTTTAGTTTCAAATTGTCTTTTTTAATACATTTATATTTTTAATGAAGAAAGGAATAGTATTTACGCTATTGAGCGTAAATCAATTTTTTGTGTATTATTTAAACGAAGGTACTTTGGTGTTTTTTTTGGCTAATCAGGCTATAAATAGTACCTTCTATAGTCTTGCAAACAAAATTATCATGCATATATTCTTAGATTGTAAATGTGGCAACTACAGAAGTGCATAGCATATAATGAAATATGCCTTTGAATATTATAGCGGTAGATTGAAATTTTTATTAGCTATTTATGTTGAAATGTATTGAAAAATATATAGTGATATATACACTCAACTTTAATTGCTATACCATTTGAATGATTAAATTGATAAGATTATGCGTCATTTGATAACATTAAAAGGAGTATATGAATCCAATGTGTGTTTGCACTTATTGTATATATTTTTACGATATATTCGTTCTTTAAAATTTTGTGTTCTTATATATATTCAATTTATGTTATTTTATAAATGGAAAAAATATAGGAATGATGTAAATAAGGAAAATAAATTTTTACAATACACATGAAAAACTTGTAAGAACGAATTTATTCTAAATTGTTTTGTATTTTGCGTATACCTTGGTAGTATAAATTGATAATAAAAAGTATACCTATTTTTTGATATATATTTTTTATATAAAACAGGTATATAAATAAAAATTATAACACATCTGTGTGCCTATGGCAAAACTATAAATGAAAATATAATTTTCTGCATTATATATATTTTTAAAGGAAATGAAATTAAATATAATAAATATGATAAGTGAAAATATTATTGTTTTGTTTTATATTTTTATTTATTTTTTCTCCTTTCCCATTTCCATTTCTTTTGGCTTTTTACACTGAATTTTTTTAAGATGGGTTTATCAGAAAACCCTAGGTTTTTTTTACTAATAGATAAAATCATTAGGCGAAGCAAAATTATTGGGTAAGAATAAAATGAGGGGCTACACACAATATTTTAAATCACATATATATATTTGTATGTGTGTAGTTTATCACACATTGAATAAATATGTGGGGATACATACATACGAATATATATATGTTTTGATATCTATATGTATATATATATTTATATTTATTATTTCACTTTATATTTTGCCATGTGTGTATATATGCACATTTTTCTTTATTTTTCAGATTAGCCTTATCAATTATAGGTTTAATTTATTTTTGTGTAATCGATAAGATTAATAAAAACGCTGAGCTAGATGCCCGTTCATTTGCGCAATTTCCTGGGAATTCTACACTTACTAAAAAGGATGAAGATTTTTTAAATGAAACGAATTCTTACTTTGAGAGCTATGAATATAAAGAAGGAGAACATGTAATAGATATAGTGCATGATTATATTAAAAGGACGTCTAGTTTGGTTGATACAGAAAAATATGAAATTAAAATAAATGATAAAGTTAAAGATAATATATTAATAAGTAATGTCGGATGCAAATTTTGTAATAATATAGAAAATTTAATAGTTGTAATAAATTTTGATTATAAAGAAAGGAAATATTTTCATTCATTAGTAGTTGGTTTAACGCTGATAAATCATTTTTTAAATGCTAATTATATGAGTAAAGATATAATATTTTTGTTTACTAATAAAGAATTATTATATTCTTTGGGTGTTCAAAAGTTTATCGAACATTATTATTATGGTAATACAGAAAATAGAAAAGTTCTTACGAGATCATCGATAATAATAGAATTTGAATCTATATATCCATCCCATATTGAAATTAATTATGAAAGTTTAAATGGGATGTTGCCAAATCAAGACTTAATTTTATTATTAAGAAATGAACTAAATCATTATAGCATCCCTATAAAAACAGACCCTGTGTACCATTCTATTTTGAATATTGCTTTGGAAAAAAAATATGAAAAGGGACACATTTATTTTTTAAGGTAGCTATAAATAAATATGAAAATTAATTTATGTATTTATATGTGTCTGCACATGTGATTTGTTAGAGTATTACGAATATATGGTGGCATTTGAGCATATACATTTGAAATTCATATTTGTTTATCGACACACATATATTGTAACGATTCATGAATGTAGTATTTGCTTTATGTTTGATCGCCGATTGTTTTAACATTTTATAATTTTTTTATTTTATTAATTTTAAATTTATATGGAATATTTTTATTTGGTCTTTTCAGAGAGAGCATTCCATCATTTACTATAACCGGGGGAAGCAAGGTTCCATTGAAAAGAAAAATGATAAATTTATTTAATTTTACAAAATCATTACAAAGTTTTTTAAGAAGCCAAAGTAATACACATGAAGGTTTTTGCCATTCAACCAATTTTTATTTCTTTAATACTATTAAAAAATATATTCCTATAAGTTTATATGTCTTTTGTGCTTATTTAATATGCAGTTATTGTATTTTAAAATTAATAAAAGGGACAATTTTTCGAAATTATGTAAATTTTATAGTTGGGATATATATGTATATAATTACTATATTAACCATATCTATGCCAATCTATTTATTTTCAACCAATGAAAAAATATATGATTTAATAAAATCGGAAAAGAGACTCCCAATATGTACAGAGTGGCACCCTGATAATTTTAATAAGTATATTGAAATATCTAATTATTGGTTACGTATTTTTATTATATCATTATTTGTAGCGTTTATTTTAAATTATTTTATCTCTTTGGTTATTTATAAATATGTTAAAATATGGGATTATGAAAAAGATAGAAAGATACAAAAAATTATAATTTTAGACAAAATAAAATATCTTAATAATTTGTTATATAATAGTAGCGATGTTAATTATATTAAAAAATTTGTGAATAGATACAAAACAGATATAGAATATATTAACAAGGAAAACAAATTAATTAAGCCTAAAGTAATACATAGTGACGATGAAGACTTTGTGGATGCTAAAAAAAAAAAAAGAGTTATAGAAATAATACATGAAATAAATGATATGGAAAAAGACCTCTATTTACTTGGTGACGAAAAATTTAAATATATTTTAAAAAATACTATAGCACCTTATAACTATATAATGAACCACGCCAATATTTTTTATTTCCTTTTCGTCGTTATAGTTTCATCGGTAAGTGATATATATTATGATAAAATAAAGTTAAAAATAAGTATAAATATATATTTTTTAAATAACCAAACTACAATGGGAAACGAAATGCATTATTTTTCTATTCAATTTATTATATATGTGTGTCTTTTAGTGTATATACTTTAAGGTAACTAATATTAAATATGTACTATTTTTGCTATTTTTTTTTCAGATGTATAATTGGGCTTATTCGATACTGTTTTGTATTATACTTATAACTCCGGTGTCAATGTTACATAATATAAAAGTGAAGAAACATAAAATGACTTCCAAATTTATAATTTTATTTTTTATTCTTGGAGCATTAATGTATTTATATCCATTTGGAGGATTTATTCTGGTAATTTTAAGACAAAACAAAAATGAAACCGCTCATATTTTTACTTTAAGTTATTCTTTATATGTACATATATAGCTAAGTGTTATATATATTTCTTTTTATTAAATTTTTGTTACAGGATATGAGAAATAAAATAATGAGCATGCTAATGAATTTTTCTGCAAAGAGCTTGAAATACATGAATTCATCGGGGTTATCAAAAAAAATGTATTTCCCCGAATTTTTGGAATTTATTTGGTCAAATAAAATATTTGATACGCTATATTTAAATAAGTATTATTTAGATAATAAAGACATAAAGTTTAATTATAATAGTGAGATTAGTAATAGTGTATTATTAAATTTATATAGTATAGCTCGAAATCATTATTGTATAGGCTCTCAATTGTACCCTCTCTTATGTTTTACATTTTTTCCAATATTGTTCTATATAACATTTATATTTTTTGTTCAATAAATTATATATTTTTCATTTACATATGTATCCGTGTATATATAATTAAATGTATTCGTTTGGTTTTTATATTTTTTCTACTTTTATTTTTAATGTTTTATCACGTTACCATATATGGTTACATATGGATAGATGCAATATTTGCACCTTGTAAAGAATATTTAATAATAATGTGTGGTATGTAATATAACAGTAACCATCACATGTATTATATGTTTCACGAATGTATTATATTATTGTTTTGTTGTAGCATTTGAATAATTTATTATTTGAATGTTCTATATGCTTTGTTTATTATTATAATTCAACTAGAGAAATATTCTCATTCATCAAAAAATAAAGTTATTGCAAATAATATCACGAAAAAATATAATATAGGATAATAATGGAAGCATTTGTTTCGGACTAAAAAATGAGCTAAAAATTATGCAAATATATGTATGATTAATTAAGGACACCTTTTGAATTCTATGATACCGCATATTGTCATATGCTTAAAAAATGACGAAATAATAAAGAGGCAAAACAAAAAAAATACGGAAAAAATGAATAAATATGAGTTAGCACATGCTATCATTTGAAAGCAAATATATATGTCGCTTCTTATGGATAAGTAGAACGGAAAAATGAAACTTAGAAAAATATAAGTGCAATAGGAAGCATATAATATCGCACATATATTGTGTGTAAATGAATTGCATATATGAATACCCCTTTATGAAATTCGGAAAAAATATGGTTTCTTTTTATTTTCAGGAAACTATGGTTCACTAATTTTATCCGAATTAACCATGATGCTTATTGGTTTGGTATATACGCATCGATTTAAAAAATAATTTTTATATTTTTTTTTCCTATCATTATCGTTATCAGAATAAAATAGTATTTTTTTCCTCTTTCTTTCTTTTTTGATGTTGAATTTATCGGAAGCATATAAATTCGTGCCCTTAATTTTTTTCCCTTTATAGTTGTCTAAATATTCCGATCTAAATTTTATGTAATTGTTTCGTTTCGATTTTAGCATTAAACTTTGTTCGATTGGAAGTATATCGTATTTTATATGATTTGAAGAATAAAAATTAATGTATTCTTTATCAACCATATCAGAAATAATAATATCCCCTGCTGAAATATGGAATATGTTGTCTTTTAGAGCGCCTTTTTGAATAGTTGTGTCTTTATTTAATTTGTTGTAAAATAATATATTTTTTTTTTCAGCTTGTTCTAAAAGTGAATAATATTTATTTTTTTCTTCATCGATTGTATCAATGTCTATTTTGGATTGATCAATTTTATTTAATAAAATTTGATTAAAATTTTTTAATTCCTCTATTTGATGTTTTAGAACCTTTTTTTTAGATTTGTTAATGCTATTTTTATATTGAGATTCTTTATATAATTTATAGAACTGGTCACATTTTATATTAGTATCTGTGATTTTTTTTAAATATTCATTAAGCAAAGTTTCATAATCTTTAACTTTTTGCTCTACAAAATGTCGTGAATTTTTTGTATCATTTATAACTTTTTTCATATCTTCAATTTTTGTATTAATATCTAAAAATATTTTATTTAAAACATTAGCATTGGACTTATTTATTTGATCTGTACTTTGAGTGTCGTCTTTTGGTTTTCCAGAAATAATATGTTCTTTGTTATAACTAAATTGATATTTATATTTTTCATTTTCTAATTTTAATGATATGAGTTCCTTCATTTTTAAATCATAATTTTCTTTTTCTTTACTTAGACATGAATCTAGAAAGTCGATTTGTTTTTGCATTCTTTTAATTTTTAAATCATATTCAAAATTACTATTTTCAATTTCTTTGGATTTTTTTTTATCTATATTATTTAATATTTTTTTGTATTTTTCTATCTCATTTTCAAGTTCACAATTTTTTATTTTTAATTGGTTATTTTCTTCTTTTAGTAGCTTTTCGTTGTTTTGTATTTTTACATATTCCTCACAAAATTGTTTCAAAAGAGTTTTATTTTCAATAAATTTGTAAAAAATTTTCTCTTCATCATTCATATTTGAGTTTATCTCAAACGATATGTAGCTACTTTGACAATAAATGTGTAAATTATAGTGTACCTTTCGTTATAAGTTCATTCGTGTGGTATATAGAGAGTGTGGGTAATAATTTATATTTTTCAAAAAATCAAAATATGGGATATTTATTTTTCAAATATAGAGTATCAAGAATACCAAAGGAAAATAAAAATACCTGCTTTTGATGTTATATTAAATATTGATATGCAATGCCATATACTTTTAGTATTTTTAAAAGAAATATATATAGGAATAGTGTGTGTAAAATAATATTGTTATCTTTATATATTTTTTATGAAGAATAATTATGTCTGTACGACGAAAAGGTAAATTATTTGTTCATAAATTTATAGAAAAAGTGATGATCAGGAAAAAAACATTCAATTGAAAATGCTCATACATTTGCACTATATTATACGTATATATATAATATATATTATTTTGTTCGTTTATTGTGCATCCTTAAACTTATTTATATCAGCATACATTTATATTATTATTTTTTTTTTTAAATTATGTTGTGTTTCAAAGATATACTTATAAACCCTTTAAAGGTTTTTATTTATAATAGTACATAACCGAACTAAATTACCCCAGCGTGTTTCCAAATATCTATGAAAGAATGTACTGACAAAATATTGACAAAAATATATGTAAATATCCATACGTGGTAGAAAAATAAAAATTATTGAAAATGTTTTAGAAATAATTTCATAATTTGGTGATTATTTTTGTATTATAATAATCATATAATTATGTAAAAATAATTTCTTTATGTTTTTAAAAAATATTAACAACTTTTTACGAAAAATATAATCACAGGTATAAATTTTTATATGGTCTGAAATAAATATATATTATTTTTAAAATTTTGATACGATTAAGCTTATGTTCATTGGTACTTATTGTTATGTATAAAAAAAAGAAATGAGTTCATATAGTGATATTTGGAATGTGGGATTAAATAGATATGAATGTTTATACGTATATATATTAGCAGTTATAATATAATTTTTCGTGATTATATGTATGGTATAAATTTATATTCTCATGCATATTTATTTATTATTGTTTTGTCACAACTATAAGCATCGCTCTATCTAAGAACATGAGAAGGGTGTGTTCAAGGCTATAGCATGTACTTATCATTCATATAATATTGTTTTCTTCAAATTGACATAACATGATAAACTAATAGTAATAATAATAAGGAAAGGGAATAGAATTAGAGGTCGAAAAAAACGAATAATTCAATACTATATCAATTATATGATGAAAAAAATACTGAATGGGGGAAAAAACGAAAACAATGGTAATAGTATTGCAAATAATAATTTCAAAGATGGGATAAAGAAAGTAAAAAAAAACAAAAAAAAAACGAATGTTAACAATGTATTACTAGACCAATTTCATCACCGAAATAAAAATAATCCCAATTTATTCTCAACCGGAAAAAATGAAAAGGGTAATTTATCAATGCTACAGGAGCAATCAAACATAAACACAAAATTTGTTAATTCCTTTGGGGAACGCAAATCAGATGGTACATATACTGGTTATATGCCTCCTCTTGGTAGTAGTAATAGTAATGTTATGAATGTAGAGTGGGGTGAAAATAATAAACCCGATATAGGGTCTGGTCCTAGCAATAGGGTTGGCAAGAGCCTATATGATTTAAGTAAAATAAAAATGAATAATATTGGTAGAGAAGAAAATACGAATGAAAATTATAGTAGCAATTATATGAATAATTATAACAGTAATAATAGAAATGCAAATAATATGCTCAATAGAACAAAAAATCGAAGTGGTCAAACGCATAAAAAGATTAACAAATATGAAAATAGTATGTATTATCAAAAATCTCCAATGAAATTAAATTTGGCGTGTACAAATCAATTAAACAAGAATAGAAAGAGTTTGTATAATTCTACTAATTTTCCAAATAATAAAATGAAATATGTAAAAAATGAAAATAAATATACTATGGGTAATAAAAATAATAACGTAATTAATAATTTATCACTACCAAGTGATATGAATAGTTTGTATAAGGACAATAATGTGAATGCTGAAAATAGTGATACTATAAATTGGAATGTGGAAAACAACCAATCGAATATTAGCAGCATTTATAACGTAGGTGCAAGTGATAATAAGTCTCTTTACCGGTATAATGAATTGTCGAATGATAACAAAAATGCTAATGGCACATTTTTCAATGGTATTGATAATAATTTGGATACATATACCAATCCAAAGAAAGAATATATAAGCAATAAAAATAATACAACGACTAATACTTCAGGCAACGATATTGGGAAAAAAGAAACCACAAAATCTGTTTATAACTTTATTAAAAATATAAAAGGTGAAAATGTTGTGGAGGCTAAAGATGGAAAGTGTTTAGAAAAACCAAATCCCCAAGAAATTGACATTACACACTTGATAGCATACTGCGAAAAATCAATAGAGATTTTAAGTAGAAAACTTGAACAATTATTATTGGCTAATGATAATGAATATATAAATTTAATTAAATATATAATAGATATATTTAAAAATATTAATATAATTATAGATTTTATAGATGATTCGTCATGCCATTTTAATATTTTCGGTATTATATTAAATTTGTATTCTTATTTGTGTATAAAGATGTTTGAAGAAAATTATTTACTGAAAATAATTAATTTAAAATGTTTTGTTTTAATGTATGAAATTTTAATTAAATTGAAGAAACATATTTTTAATTTGTCTTGTGTGTTTACTTTATATATAAATTTTTTAAAAAGTAATATGGAGGGTATTGATGTTTTAAAAAAAAAATATAACAATTATAAGCCAAGGTTTATAGAATATGATAAAAAAATATATAAAAAAATGTTGAATTCGTTTTTAACTATATTTGCATATTTTTCAGAAAATGAAATAAATGTTGTCAAAATTGAGGCGCTAAAATCGTTTTGTTACATATTAAATATATTATACCAAGAGAAAAAGAAAGAAAAGTGTAGAAAAGCAAGAAATGGGGGAAAAAAAAAAATAGAAAATAAAGATAATAATTGTATAGAAGAATATGAAGAAGAAATGGATGATGAATGGAATAACTCCGAGAAGGAAGAGAATACGAAAATAGAAGGAAATGAATCAACAGAAAAAAATATAAAAAGCACAGTTAATGATCCTACTAATGCAAGTTCTGCCAAACCTTTAAAAAAAAATTTTTATTATATATATAATAAAGATATAATTATTAGTTGTATTGTTAATACAAAAGGGAATGTTTCCAAAGGTTTTCCAAACAATAGAATGATATATTTAAAAACCCATAACCGTAATTTTTTTAACAAAAATTATTTTTCAACATTTTTACACTTGGATTATAAAAATGAATTTGGTAAGAATGATGATAAAAAGCGAAAAAAAAACTCAAACACATATTGGAATAAAAATAGCGAGCAAAATGAAAAAAAACAATTGGACAAAGAAGAGCAGAATAATACCAATGAAAATATAAATGAAGTTCCTATAAATGAAGAAAATAATAATACAAAAAGTAATAATAACAGTGTGAATGCTAAGAATGCAAAAAATAAAAGTAAAAATTCGATTTTATTAATAAACTTCGAAACGGTTTTTAACAGTGAACTAGCTCCTGGATGGTTATCAAATAAAATAGATGATGACGATGAGACAATTTTAATTTATGTATTCAAGATATTTGAATATTTTATTGATATTTATCGTAATAAAGAAATATATACGGCAATAAAAAATTATATAATATTTTTTTTAAATCATATTAATAATAATATATTTAGCTATGTAGCATATTTAATTGTTAAAATATCACGATTGATACCAATAGATAGAACATTTTTTAACAAATATATTTCTGTCCTTTTGAAAAATTTAAATAAGGATCGGCGTAAAAATATATTCCTCATGCTTTCATATAGTAGATATGAAAAAAGTGGCCTTGAGGTAGCATTAAATATTTTAATTAATTTATGTTTATACAACTTTAATTTCAAGACTAATGTGCATTTAATGAATCATGAAGAAGATAATAATAATTCATTAAAAAATGATATGGATGAATATAATATGAACGCACACATATATAACTCTAAATCAGATTCTTTTGATGCATCTAAAAAGGATTCGAATCCAATAGATGAACATGAAGTATATCTAATTGATCATATGATATATAATAACAAAGAATGGTATTATATATATAGCGTGATACTAGTTTTGTCGTTTAAATATTCCGATTTAATTTATTCTTTTTTTTTTAATAAGTTTCGAAATAAATATATAGAAAATTCGTATATTAATGTTCCTTATTTAAATTTATTTGAACGGTCCTATAGATTCTGTTACTACACTTCAAACAAAATATTATATGACAAATTTGAAAAATACCACATAACGGGTTCAAAATGTGTGAATTTATTTGAGTTAGATCGAGAAATGGCATGGGGGAAGTATGATAAAAGATATAACAAAATTGGAGAAAATAATGACGAAATAAATTGTAAAATGAATAGCAATAATAATCACAGTTACATTTTTATGAACGAAAATAAAGAAAAGAAAAATGATGAATTTTTGATTAATGATAAGAAGTGTATTGATAATAAGGGGATTGGTGATATAATTCCGAGAGAAAATATATCGCCTGAACTGTTATATCATCAGATGTATTCATTTTTAGAATATCCGCATTGTATAAAATTGGATATAAGTTCAAAGGAAAGTAATTTTTGCTATGTATATGTTTTAAGTGTGTTAAATATACTTTTTAATAAGGATGCCCCATTTTTCAATGAAAATTGTTTTTTTTTTAAAAAAAATATTTGGGAATTACTACATGATCAAACAAATTTAAAAACAAATCATTTTTTAGATTATCTTATAGCTTTTAAAGATTATGATTTTTTTTATATTGATAATAGTAACGAGTTGATAGGCATGCTTGACTTAATAAATTATAATGATGAAAGTAATTACACGAGAAGAAAAGGATTAATAAAAAGAGGCAAGTCTGATAAACTTAGTCAATGTGGAAGTTCTATATATAGTAGCAGTGATAGTATGTTTGGCGATGTAATTAAAAATTTAGAAGGAAAAAAGGATTGTAGTAATATTTCAAAGTTAATGAATAACGAGAAAAATGATAAAAAAAAGGAAAACCCAAATTTAAGCATCAATAATATTAATAAGTTCAAAAAAATAAAAGACTTTGAGATAGAGAAAGCAGGACAGATAGTCGAGGAACCTATTCACGAAAGGAATAAAAGGAATATGATATATTTTAAACAAGGTTACATGAAATATTCGAAATTTATTAGTGATAATATTAATGAACATATTATTGGTAATATATACTTTTTAAGATATTTGAAAGAAAATTTTTCTCATTTTCAAAAAAAAAATAATATATATTTTATATACAGCTATTTTTTAAAAACATTTATTACGGATGTGTCGATATATGGTATAATATATAGTAATAGCGTTGCAAACTATTTTTACAAAAGAATGTTAAAAGGTGTACTAAATAACGACTTAATTTATGGAAATAATATGACTATGAATTCAATAAATTGGGATAAGCTGGGAATAGAAATTAGTAGTAAATATAAGAATAAAATAAAAAGACCAGGATTAATTCATAACACATATAATGTGAACGAATATTTCGAAAACAATAAGAAAGATCATTATGATAATCATTTTAATTATCCAAGATATGATATTGAAGATAAAAGGATGAATTTTGATAAAAACATAAATGATGTAGATGTATGGGGGGAGAAGGAAAATGTTATTAAAAATTGTTTGAGAAACTTAAGCAATAAATTTGGAAATAATTTTTTACATGATTTAAATTGCAATAATGTGGGTACAGATAATATTAAAACATTTATAGAAGCCATAAATCATAATATAGCAAAAGAACATAAATATTTTTCATGTAATAATATAAATTTTCGATTTATAAAATCAAAGATAAAAATATTCATGAATGAAAAGGATATGTATGAATGGAAAAGGTATACAAACGTAGTAGATTTTAAAAGTAAATATCGAGAATATTTTTATCATAAAAAGGTTATAAATATAAATCATAGAATTAATAAAAATTTAGTTAAAATTTATTATTTGTTTAATGAACATTATTTTCGTTCAACAGATATATCCGAAATACTTCGTTTTTTTTTAAACAAAATATATGATGAAAATAACATATTATTCTCAAAGTTGAATGAATATTTTGGTAAATTTTCAAATAATGGTGAAACTGATGTGTATAAATTTAATGTAGAAAGGGAACACACTTCCAATGTGGAATTAAATCAGATGGAAAATGGAAGAAATGTGATATTCAGTAAAAACTGTCAGTGTAGTGTGTGTAACCAAAATAAAAATAGAAGGAAGATAATAAACTTAAGTAACGATTTAGAGCATTTAATTACTGGATTCAATAAATTTATCCATAAGCACGTAGAACAAAATACTAGAAATGAGAACGAAAATACATATACTATAAATGTTATGATAAATAAAGTTTTAAAAAATATATTAAAACATATAAAAAATAAGGATTTTATAAATTATGACAAATGTATAAAATTTTCATTCAAATTCGTATCCTTTTTTTTTGTGAAAATTTATTTTTGTATTGAAATAGATCCATATTTTGAAATTTTTGAAAATTATTATGATAAAGATTTAGGAAGCATTTTATTTTTGTTACCAGATCATGTAAAACAGTTTTTTAATCACCTATTATTGTATATTGAATACGAAGATGGCTATCATATAATGGATACACAAAGTGAAACGCAAAATAGTGACGAATCGAAAATTAATGAAATAATAAAAAGAAAAATATCAAATAAAAGAATGGAACAAACAAATTTCTTAACGTACAACTTTGTTGTTGAAAATGTTTTGTTAGAAGATAGTTCTTTAAAACATTTAAAAAATATAAATAAAACAAAAGTAAAAAATTCGTTATTTGCTAAGAGAAAAAAAAACAATCCACCAAATCAAAATGTTGTGAATGATTCATGTTTTAAACTGAATCCAAAATATTTAAATCCTTCTAATGATCAACATTATTATGATAGAACTTGGAGTACTAAACCCAATTATAGCAAAATGAACAAAAATGTGAAAAAAATAAATATACCGAAATACATCAAAATAGATACTACAGAATGGAAAATAAAACGTAGTAAAAATAGCTATTATGATCATTGTATAAATGGATATATAAAACCTTTTAAAAATTTCATAAATATTGAATTAAAAAAAAATATTGAAGTTAATTTTGATTATTCCTCTACCTTGCCTACAAAATGTAAGGTTACTTTTTGCTACTATTATTTTAAGAATAATGAATTTATTTTATTTCCTTTGTCTAAAGTGAAACAAATATATGTTCATACATTAAACCAATGACCCCGATACACATATATTGTTGTATATGCATGCGCATTTTGTGTGCTATGCGGATTCCTATAGTTAAACGATGACTATACATCAAATTTTTCTTTAAAAATCATTTTTATACTCAAGAAAAACCTTTTTCATAATTATGAATTATATATTTGTAGTGTTACTGCTTCTTATATTCCAAATATTTCCGCTTTATTTCTATTCGTTTTATATTTTTAATATAATTATTTATGTTTATTCTTTTTTTTGGTAAATTTTTTTAATTTGAAAAATTCCTCAAACAATTTATTAAGCTTGTCTAATTTGAAAAATGGGGGCCTTCCCCATTGCATTGGATATTCGCGTTTTTATTTTTTCGAGGATAATTTCCTTCGAGTTTTACAAAAATTTAAACAATGTTGTAGATGGTGACTGTATTTATGGTGAGGAGATGAAAAAAAAATTCATAGATCAACATAATTACAGATTCAAAACAAATAACAAAACTAAGAAAAAGAACAAACGACAAGAAAAAGGTTTAAGAAAGAAATTTATTTAAAATATTATTGTTTGCATTTTTTTGAAAATGGCTAAAAGCGAAGTCATTATTTGGGGGTGTTTTGGTTAAAGTTTTATGGGGTGAATTTAATATTCCTAAGAATGAAGAAATTAGCTAAAATGAATAAAAAGAAATGTGTAAAGACATACGAATACATATGCATATATATATTAAAATAACTTAGATGGAAACTGCATATTTATTTTTATTATTATATTATTTACTTTCTTTTTTGAAGTTTCCATAATCGGAAGCGTTGGAATTCAAATTAGTTGATTCATTAGTATAACATCTGTTATGTTTATATGTGTGCTTTATAGTCTGATATGTGTCCTTTTTCTTATTGAAATATGGATTACTATTTTCATTTTTGAACAAAGGATTTTTCTTTTTAAATATCTTCCCCCCTCGTGTATAATATATATATTTTTTACCAATTCCTTTGTTACTATTATTATATGTGTGCTTATTTTCGTTTTTCGTTTTTTTTACAGATTTTTTTTTACAATTCATATTTTCCGTGGTTATGGATATATTTCCATGTGATACATAATTTTTATTTTGATTATGAAACATTTGATTCGTATTTAAATTTTGTTTAAACAATTGGGATGTTTTATTTTGTGCATTTTCTGAATGGCCAGCACTTATATTGTTTCCTTTAGAGCTATTATAATTCTCAATGTATAAATTGTTAAGAGAACTGTCCATGATTATGTTTGGATGTCTTTCTTCGTGGTTATGTGGCAATTGTTGCTCATTTTCATTATTATTAGTAATTATATTATTATTTAAATTCTTAGAATTAACATTGGGCATTTCGCCTTCGGAAATTTTATTATCTTTTGAAATACTGGGAATACATGATGCATGCGCATTGTTATTATTTATAGCATGTAATATTTCTTTAATGTATTTATTCAGGTCGTTACATAATACATTTTTAAAATTTTCTATTATAGTATCCTTGCTGGTATTTGTTTTGTTTTCACTATTGTATTCTATATTAGTTTCGCTTTTATTATTTGGATAAATTATATCCTTGGCATTTTTCAAAGGAAATATTGGATTATCCTTTTTAGGCATAAATATAGGATCGTTGTTTTTATTTGTTATTTTTTTCTTTGCAAACATGTTCTCTTTTTTTCCCTTTTTTAAAATTATATCAATATCATCTAGATACTTATCTGAATAAGCATTTTTACAAATTTTTTCAACTTGTTCAAAATCTGGATTGGTTTCACAGTTTTTTTTTGTTTTATAAATGATTTCGTTTACAGCATTTTCGAACATATAATGTAGGTTCTTTTTTTTATTTATTTTATTGAAAAAGAGCTCGAATTCTTCGTCATCTGATATGGGGAAACAAGAGCTGTTGTAATAGTTTTCGTTTTTGCATGAAAACAAAGAGCATTTCATTTGAAGAAATATATGTGTAATATCGATAGGGGTAAATAAAATGATATAGACAAAGGAATTATTTGTTACTACATTTATTAAATGTAAAACATGTTTGACAATTTTTAAGTTTAGAATGGAAAACGTGAATCATTAGTTACAAATAATTAATATTTTAGGCTGTAATAAAATTAGCATTTATGACCGTTGCTTCAAAAAATTACATTTTGCCAATGACAACATACATGTGTAAATAAACGACTAGCCCATATATATTTTATTTATTTTTCAAACATTTATTGAAAAGATCAAATAAATAATTTAATAAATTTATATTTTTATTATAGTAAAAATGTGCTCGTATATATAATATTTCGAGATATGGGTATTTGTGAATATAGACAAAAGTTAAAATATGACAATAACAAAAATAATAATGATTATACAAATGGTCATAATGATAATTGTGAAATGTTGAAAAACCGGAAAATTACGATATGTTCGATCCCCTTATCTTCATATTATGTGAGAATATGATAAAACATAAGAATGTTAAGTATATACACTTTTTTGAAGTGGGTAAATATTAGGCACAAATAAATATGCTACGAGAACATGTTTAAAAATTGTGTGCTTTAACATAGGGGTAAAACAGGAAATTAATTTTAGGATAAAAATTATAGTATTTTAAAGAGAACAAATTCAGAGTATTATTATTTGTATAAGCATGGCATCACATGTAATTAGTTTTGTGCACAAAAGACGTATTTTTTTAAGGTAAAAATATGAGAATGAGTAAAATGGTGTGAAAATATATACAAACGTCATATTATCTTTTATTTATTTTCACATTCGAAGCAATGCTAAAAAATTTTAAAAAAAGAAAATTTATCTTTTTAAGTATTTTTTGTATATAAATTATGATGGGTTTTTCAATTTAACGTTTAGATATTAAAAAAAATTCAAACAATAATTAGTATTCTACAAAGATATATATTTAAAATAATAATTGAAAATGATACTACAAAATAATAAAATAAAAATTTGATAATAAAACTTTCCTGAGTAAGAGAAGAACATTTTGAAAAGTTGCATTGTGCCTGCAGTTTGGGCATATGTATATATATTTTTTTTTTTTTGGTAATCATTTAATCTAATATGAATAAATGAACGGTCCTATGATGGAATTTGTTATTACATAAAAAGTTCAGCACATGAATAAGTGTACATATGTTTGTTTATTTTGGTAATATATGTTACTTATGCTATCGATGCTTTGTTAGATAATTTAAAAAGCGGAATACATAAAAGGAATAAAAATATATAAAAATAATTTTCCATTAAAAAAGGATACCTAAATAAATTTTAACTTCAATATGTAATTGCATAAATATTGAAAGATCAGAAGGACCATTTTTAATGTTTTTTCATTAAATTGTTTAATAACAATTAAATTTTTATTGAAATAAAGCATCATTCTTCATCATCATTATTATATTTGTGTGCAACGGAATTGTAAATTTTTTTTTTCTATAAATATGTGTCAAGAAGAAAGAAAAAAAAAATACCATGATGATATTCTCTTAAATTTATCTTTAACTAATGACGATAAAATTGAAGGTGTCCTATTTAAGGTAATATATATATTATAAAAGCAGTGAAGATATGCTGGTGGCTGCATAATAGAATGCTACTCATATTATTAGTGATATGCAACTTTTAACATTTTTATGTTTTTATTGAACCATATTTTTACATTTTTTTTAATTTTACTTGCTTTTCAGTTAATTCCAATTTTGTTGGATGAAATATTAACATGTGAAGAATATTTAAGAAAATCGTTAATAGAAATTATTAGTCACTGCATAATAAGATGCAAATCTTTAGAACGGATTAAGATTCCCGTTGTAGGGATGGTTGAAAATTATTTGAAAAATATTGACAAGATAAGCAATAGTAGGATATTATATAACAGTACATTTTATATATTTATGGATGCAGGATTTAAAAATGTCGATGATGAAGAAAAGTTAAAATTTCAACAATTAATAATAGAGAATTGTGATATACTAGCGGATAACAAAGAAATGGGAATGTTTATGATAATAAAGTTTGTAGAAAGTTTGGAAATTTTAAATAAAAATGAGAATAAGATGAAAATGAATAAATATATTTCGTCTGTTTTTAAAGGCGTGTGCTTTAATAGTAATGGCAATGTTATTAATAATAACTCTAATAGAGTTACACACGATTTGAAAAATGATAATCATATTACCAATTTTTGTGATGATAAATATTATAAAAAACTACAAAAATTCATTATGTGCATAAATGAATTTTTAGCTATTCCCATTTATTGTATAGATATAAAATTGATAAAATTTATTAGACAAGATTTAGTAAATATATACAAAGAAAAATTCCTTAATAGCAAATATTATTCAAAGCAAAATCATATAAAAATGAAGAAAAATGCTTTGAAATTTTTAAGTGATTTTTTGTGTAATCATAGTTTATCATATTCATCGTATATAATTTGTTCAAATGAAAAATATGATGAAGTAAAAGAATTCGCTAATTTATTATTAAAAAGTAAACAGAACAGTGTAAATTTTAATGATAATGCAATATATGTAGATATATATATGGGCATAATAAAGTATTTTGATAATGATATATATTCAATAAATTATATTTTAAAAATTTTTAGTATATTTGAAAATAGTCGTATAGTAATTAAAGAAGAGGAGCAGTTACATAAGCTACTGTGCTATATTTATTATTTTTATTTTTACTTTGTTAATGATGTAAACATTAAAAGTATAGATTTTATGAATGAGTTTATAAAATTTGAATTAATGTTTAATAATAAAAAAGAGCTTTTAGCATATTTAAAAGAAAATAAATACAACACTAAATTAAAAAATAAAGATTTAAATAATTGTCTTAATAAATTACTTATATATATTATAGGAGCAAATAACAAAATTGTGTTTTTTAATAAATATATTGATTACATATTTAATATAATTTTTTGTAATTTGAAAGCATTAACTGAAGAAAATGGTGAGGAAAACAATAATTACATTTTACTGGAAAATACCGCAACAATGATAGAGAAAATATATGGGCTCGAAATAAATGACCATAAAACTAATATAAATTTATTGAACAATTCGTTTTTATTAACGCATATATTTTTTAATAAATTAAAAAATATTTATAGCATAAATAAAGATTCATACATTTTATACAACAGTGTAAACAAAGTTTTATCATGTTTGATGGAATATTTTAAAAATTGTCTGAATGAAAGTAGGAGTCGATTGATTGGGATAAAGATGGGATATGCGGATTTCAAAGAATTGGGCATGAACAATTTTGATGGAAATAATGAATCCATTTTATATTGGACTATGGAAAGAATGAAAAGTGATAGTGATGACCACAGTAGTAATTATGAAACGAGCATCGATAAAAGAAGAGAAAATACCATAAATTTTCGAAGAGCAATTATTGAAAATGTTATGGGTATATTAGATAAATTCATAAAATATACACAAAATAGTTTATTAATTGGTGCTATACTTAATTGGAGTTCAAACATATTTAAATGTGAAACTTGTGAATATGCGTATTATTTTTTACTATTTGAAAAATGCAGTGACATAATTTTATCAGATACAGCAAAAAAATATTTAAAATTCCATAAAAAAGAAAAGATGCCATCATTTGATGATTATATAATTTTTATATCAAAAAAATTGTTTCACGATAAATCTAATTTTATTGTTCACTATTTTTTTGAGAACACATTTGATAATGTTGATCTAAAAATGTATAAGGAGAAGGACGATGGTTCGAATTTACTTAGTACAGAACCAAATAAAAATGAAGAATTAAGCTATGAGCAAATAAATATAAAAAATTTTATTGAAATAGATAATGCAAAAAGTGTTATTGAATATGCTAATAAACATTACTCAGCATTTAATATAGATCAGTTGTCTAGTTTAATTAAATATATAGAAGTGATAAATTATAGGAATAATTTTTCTATAGAAAGTATATATTTAACAATTTTAATATTTGATATATTTTTAGTTAGCATTGTCAATTGTGTTAATCGGCTTAAAGATGACTATTTATTGATATACTGCTTTTCGTTTACCATATTTATGAAGGAGTTGAAACATTTTTTCTCTAACAGTAATAAAAATATAATGGAGAATAATTCCAGTTTTAGTAATGATAAAAATGGGTGTATCACATTAATTGAAGTTGAAAAAGCAAATATATTAATAAATAGTCATTTAGCAGAAATAATAAAAAGTCGATTAAATATATTATTGCAGAACATGTTGTATGCGCATAATACAAAATTGGTAAGTAAATCATCAAAGATGCTAACACATATATATTTGCAAATTAAAGAAAGAAATGAAGATTTATTTAATGATCTTCTAAACATTTTAATTTCCAAAAATTTGAAAGAAAGTTCTAATAATGATGAAGAAAATAGAGTGATTTGTTCATTAATATATTTATTTGGTTATTTGATAAAAAAAGATAATTTTTTTGCTGAAAAATATTATTGCATTTTAGAGAATCTAACGGATTATATGTTTTACATATATTATGATTATGTGAAAGAAAGCAAAAAAACAGTGACAAATGAAAAGCTAATTCTGTTAAAATATTGTATTACCTTTTTTTATTTCACATTTTTCTCAAAATCATTTTTACCAATTTGGGGGGAAATTATAAATAGTAGACAAATTGGCATGAATAAAGTGGGTTCTAATGATGATATTATTAGATACAAATCAATTGTAAGTATAATTTTAGAAATAATAAAATATGCAAAAGATAATATTACAAACGTTTATAATTTACCTTTGCTCAAAAAGTCACTAAAATTATTAAGTTGTTTACCAACATTGAAAGAGGATAGCATTAATTTAATGCTAAAAGAAGATATAATGAATACATGTATCATTGGCAATTTTCAAATAGAAAAAATGTATGGGCATTATATATCTCATATTTTTTTAAGATTAGATAAATTTCATTTGAATAAATTATCTTCAGATATTTTAAAAGACATTTATGAATATTCTCAACAAATTACATCTAATAATAGTGATAACGAAAAGAAAAAAAACTTTGTATGCATCATTTTGTTTTATTCTATATATTACAATCCATTTTTGGAGTATTTAAACAAAAATTGCTTAGAAATTAGCAAATATTTTATTTCCTATATTAAATTAGAAAATAATATATATTCAGAATATTGTTTTTTGGGATTAAGTAATTTATTTTTCTCTATTTTAATCCAGGCAAATATAGACATTAATAATGTGAATATGTTAGAGGATGCTTTAGATGCTTTACAGTATGATAATTATTTAGGAGAAATTGCTGAAAATGAAAGTGATCCAAATAAAAAGCATAAAAATGAGAACGACCTATTGAAAAATGATGAAAACAAAGGGATGGTTTCAGACAGCCTAATTTTACCATGCGATGCTCAAAAGTCTATAATTGACATAAATACTAAAGAAAAAACAAAAGACGAAAATATAAATAGCATAAATATATGTAAGAGAAGTAATTTATCATGTAACGATTTAAATGGAAATAATAATACGTACCTAAAAAATGAAGATATGGTGATAAAGTACGCAGAAAATGTATGTAATTCTTGTATGAATACAAAAGACGATCTATTTTACATAAACTATTTAAAGAATAGTGAAAAAGAAGTGGATGAAAATTTTATAGAAGAAATAAAAAAATTCGAATGTCGAAAAGATCGTTTATTAAAAAATGTTTATGATTATATTAATAAGGAAAGAAATATGACTCTTATTGCACATTATAAATTTCTAAGTATATACAGTTGTAGCTATATATATTTATTTTTATTTATGCAATACACAAATTTGGGGATTTATAAGTATGATAAAAAAATTAATGATTTTTTTTCTTTTAACAATGGAACCGAAAAGAAGAATATACATCATAGTAATGATCACATTAATGAACTTATGAATATGCTAAATTCGAATTTATTAAAAATAGATAATTCAAATAAAGTATTTAGCAGTATAGAAGAATTTAAGGAGAGTGTAACAAGACAGTTAACGCAAATTTTCGATAAAACAGTATGTAGCAGAAGTGGGGATATAATAAATTTAAAAAAAAATAATAAATATGTATATGCCGTTATAAAATATATATGCAAGAAAATGGTGACAAATTTAATAATAGCAAGAAATGACATAATAAAATTAAATTACTTTAAGTACATACAAAATAAAGATGTAAATAATACTATGATGGAAATTGAAGAAAATTTTTTACACATAGATTATAATAAGTTGATAGGGAAAACTGTGTATGGAATAAATGCTTTAAACGATGAGTTATTTAACTATTCTATTGCTACAAATAATGAATTTATTGACGAGGCGTTTTTGCTATTTTTAATTGAATATCTTAAGGATGTAAATATGGAAATATTTTCATTTCAAATACCATATTTTTTGTTTTTTTCTCATGCTATCAGTAATACTTATTTAATAAAGAAAAACCTAAGCATTACATTTTATGGTGTTTTAAAAAATTCATTTGTTAAGTATTCTCAGTATTGTGGGAAATGTGATTGCAAAAAGAATGAACAAGATTGGCATAAAGATAAAGGAAATAATCGATATAACAATATAAGTGAAGGGGACATGAATTGGTTAAAGGAAGACAGAAATGGTGAAAATTTGAATTCAAATGGTAATACTAACATTTTTATATTGAATATTTTAGAATTTTACAAAAAATATGAAGGAAATAAAAAAATCGAATTATTTTATCTAGATTGTTTAAATAGTTGTATACAATCGTCGGATGATATAAAATTTGATTTAAAAGTTTTACTTAATTTTTATTTAGCAAATAGTGGAAAAGCCGAAACATATTATGATGAATTAAAAATAAAAGAGAATAATGATCAAATTTGTGATTACACGGAAATAGAAATATATTTCGATACATTATTGAAATGTAATAATTCAAATAAAGAAAAAGGTGTTATGGAAAAAATAATTAGTAATTATAAAAATATATTATATCTTGAAGAAAGCATAAAAATGTTTATGTCATTTTTGAGTAATAAAAAGGATATTAATGAATATGTGCTAAATAATTTTTCTTTTTTGATGATTAAATTATTAGATCATTATGAAAAAATAGAGCAGTGTAATACCTTGTTAAATATCAGCTTGTGTATCGAAATTTTCGAATCAGTTTTTAATTTTATATTATCACACATTTCTAACAAAAATTTATCACACATTAATGATTTGTTATATTATTTAATAAATAAAATTCCTTTCTATATTTATATAAAATATATATATAATCACATGTTAAAAGATTTTTACCAACTAGATATTACTTATAAAGATAACAATCATGTTAGAAGCTATTGTAGCAGTGTTATTTTATATTTATTAAAAAAAAAGTATCTTTTGGATATAGATGATGAACGAATATTTAGGGATAAAAAAAGGATAGATGCTATCAAGGAGTACAATAAATTATATTTTATAAATCAACTGAATACCGAAGTAAGAGCATTGTTACATGAAGATGGGAATTTTGCTCTCAATATGAAAAAGGAAATAAGCAAGCTTAATTCACCTGATAAAGACATTATACCTTCTCAAACAGTGTCTACATCTTCGAATAATATCATTGGTGTTATATTTTTAAAATTATTTGATGAAATTAGAGACGGTTTCAATGTTGTAAATGTTGATATTGTTTCATATGGTCAAAATATCACTTCAATAATAGTAGTAGATAAAGACCATTTAAAAAATAAGATAAAAATTAATTTAGTAAATAAATTGAAATCAGTTGAAATTAATGGGAATAAAATAAATTACACAAATGATTTGGATATTTTAACAAATTATATGACGAATGAAATTACTGATATTTGTTTACAAGAATTTAAAAAACGAGAATTATTCGATGAGGAAAATATTGGGATGTTAAAAAAATTCGAAGGAAAGTTAATTGCTCGAAGTTTTATAGTTAAAAATATTATAACATATGAAAATAATTATTATAAAGATATTTATAATATATTAGAAAAAAGGAACATTTTCCATTTTTATAAATTTTTTAACGATTATATAAAAGAATTTTTAATATTTTTAGAATCCAAATATGAAAAAGATAAAAAGGGGTGTTTAATATCAATAAGTATATTTGTGGAATCATTTGTAAATATTTATAAAACTGAAGAATATGATAACTTAGATTTAGAAGAGATAAAAGGATTTTTGTATATATATTCTGTGTTAAATGAATTATTTAAAAGCTCTTGCATAAATAATGTTGATAATATTTATTTTGTTATTGTTGCTCATTTAAAATGTATGAACCTGATTTTTCTATTGATTCGTAATCAAATTATGGGTATTGATAACAATAGGATCATTAAAAATATTGATCATGGAGAAATGGAAACACGAGGAACAAACCCAGATGAAGAAAATACCTACGTTTTTGGAGATTCTGTTTTTATTAACATTGAATATATATATGAAGCATTTGATAAAATTATAGAATTTTTAATTGATTATAAGGAATATGATATATTTGAGCACGTGTGGATTTTTATTTTCAATATACCGTCTATATTTATCCACAAAATAAAATTTTCAAAACTTTATGAATGTATTAATATATTATTAACAAAATATTTTTATAATCGTAATTTTGATGACATAGCTAACTATGATAGTAATTTTTGTTTTTATTTTTTCAAATTAGCTATTTCTGTATTTTTTTATTCGTATATTGAGAAAAATCAAAACAATTGGTTTTATTTTTTTAATTTTGAAAAAATAAATAAGTTTGTTAAAGTTGATAATTTACATAACTACATGTTTGATTTGGATAAAATCAATCATTGTGAAGATGAGAAGCGAAATATTTATGTAGATATTATCAAATCAGTTTTTATGAAAAATAACGTTATGGTTAATGAAAAGGATGCTGATAGTTATAGACCAACGAAACACACAAGCGAATGCCAATACGAAAAAAATGATGATATTAAAAATCATGAAAGTGATACACATTTATATATTGAAAATGGAAGTAATAATTGTTTTTATAATTTCGGAAAATTATTATGTCTATTGTTTGAAATCGGAAAAAATAATATGAATGTATTGAGCTTAATTAAAACATATTTACAGTTAATGTTTTTAAATGAAATACAGCTTTTTCAAATTGGTGATAAGGCGATTTGGGAAAAAATATATAATTGCATTTATTTAATGATAATAAAAAACAAAGTAAAAAAAGTGATGTTTGAGCATTTAATGGATATATTAAATATATTATTATGTATATATAATACATACGGTTTTGAAAATGAAAAAGATAGACAAATTCATTTAGATATAAGAATTGCCGAATTTAATAATTGTAATGCCATCGATCAACCTAATATCGTCGATGCGGTTTCTAATGCATCAATTTTTGTGTTTATATACTTTTTTAAAATTCGAAACAATTCTAAGCATTTCGTATTTCCCGATTATATTATTCAAAATCTGAAGTACTCCATTATGCTCAACTACCCTCACTTTTTTTTGTAATGACCACATGAGGTAACTATGGAAAAAATAGATTTTGCAATTCATTATTAATGTCGAAGTTATATTTCAATATGTAGTACGTGAAGCATATAAATATGTATGAAGCACGCATACTAAATTCATATATAATAGATATTTTTCAATATTGATAGATGCATAAGATAAATCCCTGAAAAATGAAAACTAAAACCATTTGTTATATTTAACAAATGTATGTTGCAAATATCATGTAGAGGAAATTTTAATGGAGATTTATTGTTATAAAACTTGCATTAAATATTTTGTTTATTAATCTTTTTATATATGTATAATTTGTTAATGTGCGTTTTTTATGTTTTTAAACAAATGAAAATAAACAATAGTACAAATGACAACATATATTACAAACACTCTAAATATTTAAAATCGAGAAAAAATTATATAAATAAATTAAAAAGAATGAATATACGGAAACATATACATATGCATTATTTTAAAAGGTAAAATCATTTTAGTTTTGGTTGTCCTTCAAAAACTTCTTAATGCTTTCCATAAAAAAATGGTGGTTATACTTGTGCAGTATTCCTCTTAGTCGCATACACTTATTTCTAATCATATTTATATCGGAAATTATATTCTTAACATTTAAATTAGATTTTTTAGTATAATTATATAAATCATCAAATATTTTAGGGAATATATCACTTATTTCTTGGCGCATTCGCCTATAAGCAAAATTCCATTTTTCTTTTATAAATTTATTTGGTATTCTATTAATTTTTCCTAATAACATACAATTATTTTGCTCTTCTAATATCATAACCTTAAAATGATTTTCTTCAATCTCTTTAATAATATTTATAGCATTCAATATATTCGATAAGGATGGGTTATTATGTAATCTTTCAATAGCATTCGATTCCCAACATTCAAGTGCTCCTTTTGCTTTATTACAATCTGCAATTTTAAGAGCAATTTTTTCTTCAGTATAATCCCATTTGAAAGATTCTGCAAGTTCCAAATTATCCCGTGATTTATTATTTTTCTTTTTACCTACATGTTTCTTTTTTTCTACATGTTTCTTTTTTTCTACATGTTTCTTTTTTTCTACATCTTTATTTTCTTCTACATCTTTATTTTCTTCTACATGTTTCTTTTTTTCTACATGTTTCTTTTGGCGGTTATCATTTTTTTTATATGCTTCTAAACATTTTCTTTTCGCACCCTCATCATGAATTACTTCTTGTGAATTAGATTTGATACCTTGACCATTATTTCTATTGAACGAACTTGTGGATGGGGTATTTTCGTTTGAAAGTTTTGGGTTACTAGAATAGGAGGTACTTGGATTATCAAATGCAGTTCCATTAGTATGGGAATGTAAATAATTATTCATATCATTGCCAAATAGATTCGTAATTTGATTACTTTTATTATCTTTATTATCTAAGTCACTTTTATCAGAGTTATCACTGCCATTAGAAATGTCGCTGTTTTGAATCGAATTACTAGAATTATCATTACTGTCAGAAAAAAACATTACCATCATATCATTAGATGGCATTGGATTTCCATTCTCATCAAATCGGGATGTAGCTCTTAAACGTTTTGGAATATTACTTACATTATCATTTATAACAGAATTTTCAGATAAATTCCTTGAATTTAAAACATTTAATTGAGCTTTTAAAAGATCATTAGCATGACACAGCCCCGTCTCGTACTATAAAAATAATTAAATATATATGGTGGTTGCATTTATAAAGTTAGTTTTTTTTTTTGTAGGGTTTATTTTATAATGAACGAAAAAAATATTATACCATACATATGCATATATATTTTTTTATCTATGTAATATTTTAACTACGTTTATTACCTTCATCGCCAAGAATAATAGGGACAAATAAAACAACTTGGGTATTTTTGAATATTTCGCATACGTATTCATTTTCAAAATAATATATTATAAAAAAAACGAGAAATAAATCAAGTATTACTATGTTCTATTATATTTATATAACCTAATAAAATAGTGTTGTATATGTATTCTTTAATTGTTACATTTAATTATATTTTAAACAAAAATGTATAACTTATTTTAAACAAAAATGCATAATTTATTTTAAACAAAAATGCATAATTTATTTTAAACAAAAATATATAATTTATTTAAAAAAAAATATTTATTTAAATATTTTATTATTATAATTAGTGCAATATATCGTTTTAATGACTTATCTTTTTTAGTTATCATTATCTATAACAACTTTCGTATTTGTTCTGGTTGTAATGCATATATATAAGAAAGCAACTTTATAAAATATTGTATCAAAGGATGAAACAATTTTTTTTAGTAAATTGATTGTATAATCATAATATTATTTTCTTTAATTTTGTAGATTAGTTGTATATATTTTCTGTATTCTTTTAGGGTTTTCAAAACCTAATTTTTTTTGTCAATATAATATTCTAAGCATATGCATTTTTTTAAATATTTATTTTAGAATTGAATCGTTATTATTATAAATAAAATAATTATATTACTTTATTTAAAGTGAATAAATATATATATCACTACACAGAAAGGAACATTATGTTGTTAATAAAATTCGGAAGTAGGCAATTAAAGTACATATTATTTTAAAATATGCTATAACATTATCAATTATGCATATGTTTTATTAATATTATTGGGATTTTATGCATTTTTTTCTAAGGGGGAATATTGAAGCAAAAATCAATTGTTTTTATTTATATATTTTATAAAAAGTATTATACAAAATTTTGACATAATTATTAGGATTTTATACCTTTGATGAATTTTTGGTTTTAACAAAAATTATGTAGAATTAATATATTAGCCATAGTTATAAATATGTTTTGAATTCACTATAAAACAAAATAGTGATCAATAACGCAAATTTTAAGTATGCGGCATTTATCTATGCAATAATAGGTTTGTTCTGTATGTATTTATGCTAAATAAGAAGCGTATTACTGTACATATATACTCTTTGTAGCATATTGTATATGACTGCATACCCTTCTGTAGAATATATTTGAAGAAAGGTAGCAATCAAAGTAAAGATGTATGTATATACATTTTTTTTACCATTAAAATATTTGGATAAATATTTTAAATATTAATTCCAATTAAATGTCTTTTTCTCACGTATAGTATTGAATCACATAATTTATAAGCATATATTTGTTTTCTTAAATTAAGGTTTTCGACTTTTATCATAATTTATTTTTTACTTTTTTTTAAATGATATTATTTCCATAATTACTACAAATTATATCATCATGATTTTTTGTTTTTTATTTTATATATAATTTTCTATTTTAATTTTTTCGCGAACAATTCACATACGCAATTTTTTCAAACTGCGTAATGGTAAAATTGGTAGATATAATTAAATATATTCATGTTTATATTGATCATATAATGTAAAATAACAGGGCCATATATATATGCGAATTTAAAAAATAAGTAGTTTTTTCCAAAATGAATAAATAAATATGATATTGATACTTTTATGTAATAAAATGAAGTTTATAATAAATATTTTTTAACATAATAAGATCAATTTTTACAGTACATATATTTAGTTCTGCAATATTTTGAAATTACCCACCTCAAATTATGCATTATACATGCATTATATATTTATTATAATTATACTGTTTTAAAATATATTGTCAGTATATTAATACATTATATATACTGGGGTTATGGAAATTTATTACATTAAAAAATGATTTTTTATACCATTTAAAAGGATTTCACCTATATTAAATGGAGATATTTTCTTATGTATGATTTTTGAAACATTATTTTTTCTGAATCATTTTATGCCAGTTGAAGGAATTTTTTTAAAGAAAATAATATAATATATATGCTAGTATATTAATTCATATGTATTGGAAAGTAGAGAAACTTTTGAACGTGTAAGTGTTTTTATTTATATTGGCCGATGGAAGAAATAGAACTATATATTATAAAAAATGAGATCATAAAGATTGGAGATAAGGAAATTGATAGTGATGACATATTTGAGTTATCGAAAAGGATACTAAAGAGTAGAACAAATCAATGTATTGACACACTTTTAGAGTGCATTTTTTATATGCCTGTAAAGATAGGTATATATGCAACTATTTTGGGAATAATAACAAAAGGGAATGATAAATTAAAGCTACAATTAATATTAAAATTAAATCATAACATTTCAGTTTTTGTAAAAAGCAATTCATATCATTGTTTGTTATGGTTTAGATGTATAATAGGGTTGAGTTGCTGTGGTGTTTTTGATTTTTCTCATTGTATAAAATTATTTAAAGACTTATATGCATTATGTGTCGAATTATATAATGAAAATAAATATATAAAAGCTGACAATATATTATATTTATTTTTAAGTAATTTTTTTTATATTTCAAAGCAAATATATGATGAAAATAAAGCAGAATTAGATAATATATTAAGCATTTGCTTTGATTTAATAGATAAGAGACAAACGTGTATTGATAATATAGATATAGATAATAATGATTTAACGACTATTGAATACATATATATATATATTAATAGTGTTAAGCATAGTGACAATTTTAATGATAGATTATTTTACTTAAAAGAAGCATTGCATCATTATATAGAAAATAATTTAAGAAGTGTAGCAACCCATCGATTTTACCAAAAAGAAATATTTCAAAATGTATTTTTAAAAGACCAAAATGAGCAAAATATGCTATCTGAAAATCAAAATAATCGAGCAGAATTAGAAACCGGAATTGAAAATTGTATTAATATTCAACACTTTATTAACTACGACTGCATAGATTGCATAGCCAGTTTACAGATAAAATTTATAACAAAATATAGTGATGATAAAAATATCCATGATATATGGTTAATGCAAGAACATATAATATATATTATTGAATTATATAAAAATAGTGTTGAATTTAGTTCCAAAATACTAGGTATATATGTTCAATTACAAAGTAAATTATACAATAATGTTTTGGTAGAATGCATAATTAATAAATTGTTATCATCGTTTAATAACAAAAATTATTATTTTTATATATCCTTAATGCACCGGCTTTTATTAATAAATAAAAATTTAGGAAGTGTACTTATTAGATGTATTAAATTTGTTTTAAGGCAAATTGGAGAATTAGATAATGAATCATTTTATTTATTTATGGAATTATGTTTATATGTATTATCATCTTTTGCTTATGAACATAAAATATTAAAAAGTAAGGAAAATTTTTTTAAAAGAAGATATAATGATATGAATAAAATATTAAAGGCAAAAGAAGAGAATCCAAATGAAGAAAACAAATTAGAAGGTAATGATGATAACACGGGAGGAATAGATAATGACGATACTAAAAAAGAGGAAGTTGATTTAAATGCCAGCAGTAACAATAAAGGGAAAAGAAAACGAAAAATAGACGAATTAGAGATAAATGATATTAACTTAAATTCTGGATCAGAGAAAGAAGGGGAAATGGAAGACAATAGTATACTACAGAATGAAATGAAACAAAAAAGAAATCCAGTTATTCTAAAAAAGAATGAAATTACATTAAACAGAACCAAAGCATATGACAATAAGATGCCTTATTGTATTGAATTAGATTTAAAATGTAGTTCGGATGAAAGTAGTGATGGGGAAGGCGAGAATGGTGAAGAAAAGAAAAAAAATAAAAACAATGATGAAGAAAATATATATGATGAATATGACGAATGTGACGAAGAAAACAATGAAGATGACGATCAAAATGACAATAATAACCATCCTTTTAATTTCGATAGTTTTAAGGACGAAGTAGAAAAATTAGATGCAGGAGAAAATTTTAAAAAAATTACAAAATTAATGTATAGTGTAAAAAAAAAATATCGTAGAAAATGGGTACGAAATTTTTATTTTAAAAGTTATTCTCTTATTTATAAAAAAGAATGCGATAATTTAGTTCCTAAAACGATTATTGATTATTGTAACAGTTTTAAACTTACTAGTGATAATACATATGAAAATTTTAATGAATATTTCATTTTTAATTCAGTAATAAAATATTGTATTGAGGAAATTGATAATATAGAAGATAAAGAATATGACATGAATAATGATGTAGATGGTTTTAACAATGCTGATAATTATAATAAATCCAAATATGACTCAATAAACAAAGTTAAGGATACTATTAATGCATTAATTCAAAGTTTTATAAATTATATAAACACAAAAAATTACTTATGTAATGTTCCTAGTTTTTTTAAGGGTTTGTCAAAAAATATTAATTTTCTTAATGATATTTCAAGTACTAATTTAGATGGACAATTTTTTGATAATTATATCTTTAAGGAAGATTTTTTAAATAATTCAAATTGTTGGGATAGCTATAGTATTTTAATCCTTTTTTTAAAATCCTTGATGTTTTTTGATTCATCTAATGTTTCTTCTTTAAAAAAGGTATTTAAAAATCATGCAGTAATATTTTTAAGTTATAAAAATTCGGGAATATTTAAAACGGAAGATGAACAAATACAATTTGAAGTGGAGTTATTAAATATCGTTTATACATATTTCAATAATTCTGCATTGCTAAATGTGATTGTAAATATACTAATTGAGAATCAAATCGTGAAAGAAATGTCCGTCCTTTATTTTATTTTCCACAAATTAGACGACTATAATTTAGGTAAGAACTGAAAAGTATAATACCCTTGAAATTGTTGTTGTCATTTAGTTTTTATTTCTATGTATATATGCAATTAATTTTTTATTATAATTTGGCTGTTCTTTTACGATCGGCGTGCTTATTTATTATTGTATCGTTTTTCCTCTTTCTTATAAAATACATATTTTTTTACTTTTCCATGCAGATGAATATTATATTGTTCAACTTCTCTACGAAGGAATTAATAACTTAATTATAAAAAAGGAAAATAATGAAAATGAACGAAATAAATTGCGAAGGCGAAAAACAGAAAATGAAAACGAAAATTTAATAAACGAATTAGAAGGTGAAAAGAATGAAATAGTGAATAAAATATTTCACTTAACTAATCAAACAATTATTATGATAAGTGAAAAAATGATGGCATTAAAAAATAATAATAATTCATATATGAGTAAAGAATTATTAAAAGAGTCATTGGTATTTTTAAGAACCTATATAGAATACATAGACATAGATCAATTTTTGCAACAATGTCATGAAAAGGGATTTGCATCAGAGCAACAAGAATTAGCAACTATATTTAAGTATGCTAGCTTAAAAATGAAAGCGCAATAAAATATAGTTAGAATGTATGTTAAAACAGTGTACTTAAAAATACATAATTGCATAATGTTTTAAAAAATGAGAAATACATTAAAGAAGCATTCTTCAAGAAAACGAAATTGGTAGCAAGTGAATACCCCCTTTATATTATTATATTGTTATACCATTATAACTATGTTATTATTTACTATGAATATCCATTTTCTCTACATATGCGTAGAAGGAAAGAATATTATATATGTGTTTCATATGTATAAAGCTAAAATAAGCTGAAAATGTTTTAGAAATGTGTATATTTTTTAATAATTTTATTTCAAGTTTAACATTCATTTAGTTAAAAAACATTCACCACACAAAACAATATTTTTTGTAAATAAATAATAAAATTTTTTTAAATATTTGTTTTTTTAAGAATAATATAAAATTCAAATATCATAGATAAAAAAATTCAAATGTAAAAAATGATGAATTTTTTATATAGTTGGATTTTTATAATAATACTTATAAAAATTAGAGAAGTGTATAAAAATGTTAAAACAAATTTCATAGTGCAAGTAATGCAGATATATTTTAATTCATAAAATATAGTAGATTCGGAAAAACGTATATAATTTTTTGTAAAGTTTAATATGCTTTTATTAATAAAGAAAATTCTATTATATATGTATTTTTCTTTAATATAATTATGGTCTCATTGGTGTTATAAGAAGACATGAATGTATATTGGAATAGTTATGGCATTTGTATATTTTGGATTTTACTTGTAATGGGGAATTGTCATGATTTTTAGTGAATATGAAAGAATAAATGTTAATATAATTTGAAAAAAATACTATATATGTTTTCCGAAATTTGCTTCTTTTTCTTAACAATATCCATATATATTTTATTCTCACTTTTACATGTACCCCATTCCTTTGAATATATATAATTTTTTTAAATTGAAGAAATACAAAAAAATAGCCATTCGCTAAAAAATAACCATACATATATGCTTATACGTTTCTAAATTCAAACTCAATCTTTTTAGGTGCGTTGATCATAAGAGTTGTGTATTCGTATTTGTAGGCTAGGGACATTTGGAGAATGAATGGAAATATTTCCTTTGGGATTTTATAATTTAAATAATAAACATAATTTTTATCAACTTTAAAGTTTTCATGTGTTAATGGGTTTTTAAATATATGAGCTATTGAATAATCTCTGAATGTGTCAACAGTGTAATTCGCATGATCATGGACATTAGAAATGGATGTAATTTTATCTATAGAAATTTTATCTTTGATGTGATTTGCAAATATATTTGTATATTTTTGTTTAAATAATATTTCATATTTACTTGTTTGTTTTTTATTATGTTTTTCTTTTTTAATAAGGTTGTATTGATTACTATTGCTTTTTTTTTTTTTTTTTTTAATTTTTACACTACTATTTTGATTTATATTAATACCTGCATTTTTAGAGTTTAATAATTCTATATGATTTGTGTTGTTAGGTATGTTTTCTACTTTTTCGTCAGATGTGTTGAAATTGCTTATACTTCCATCATATACAGTTTCATAATCTTGGGCATTTTCAATATCTTCGTCTAGACTTAACTCTTCAAAAGTTATGTGATCACTTTGGTCATGTTTCGATTGGTATGCATTTTTAGCTTGATCATCTTCTTGTACAATATTTTTGGATAGTAACTCATTATTATTAGAATGTGAATATTGGGGATTCTCATCATTTTTGTCTTTATTAACATTAGTGTCGTATATGTCAAAATTATATATATCCATTGGTCCGTTAATAACATTATTATATATATCATATACATTATTTTTATGAATAAAACAATGTTTTAAATTTGTGTTAACTTTATTAAAAAAATCATATATATTTTTTTTATCATAACTGATGGAAAAAATATCCATATATGGTATGTCTTTATAATAAATGTTTTCATTTAGCATAACTGATAAAATTTGTTCGTAAAATTTGATTTCTTTTTCATGTGAATAAATCCATTTTTTTTTAATTTTTGTTTTTATATTTTTTGTTTTTCCTATTACAGTACTGTTACTTAATCTAATAAATATAACATTAACATTCACTTGTGTTTTGTTTTTATTTTTAATATCATCTGAAATATTATATGTTGATGGCGCGGTACTTAAGTCTGATGAGTTATTAGCACTAGCAGCTTCATTTGATGAAAAATTAGTTAGGTCCTTTTGTAATGATATATATTCTTTACTACTATCATCGAATTTGTAATAATCTTTGTAATCTTTAATATTCAATGGGAAATCATTTAATATGTTTTTAAAATCTTTCTTGTTATTTAACACGTACTTACTCATTTTTTCCTCTTTTATAATATCTTTTGTTTCTTTAATCATGGATTCTTCTTTTTTAATTTGTTCTAAATCTTCATATTTTGAATAACCATATAAAAAAAATTCTTCGTCCAATTTTTTTTTCTCTTCGGCCATTATTTCTTGAAATGTCTTTTTTGTATTACCTCCCTCTACATTATTTTTTAATTCTTCAGCTTGTGCATTATTTTGATTATTTCCATTATTTTTAGATGTTTGGTCTTCGTCGGTTTCCATTTCACTTTCATTTTCTGCATGGTCATTATTTAATACACTATCAATATCCATAACTTGATTATTTTTAATATCTTTAATGTACATTTCTTTTATTTGTTCAAGGACAGATTTTGATAATAGTTCTTCATTTTCTTTTTTCCCTTTTCCATTTTGATCGTCATCGTAATCGTCATCATTTTCATGAATATTATTTGATACTTTATAAAAATTAACATCATTGTACGAATTTTTAAAAATATTATGTAAGGCATTATAAAGTGCCATACAATCATATTTCCAATTACAGTAATATATAACAAAATAATATTCTTTTGTAGTTTCATTTTTAATTTTTACACTTTTGAAAAAGTTATTTTTATCATCCTGTTCCATTTTAAACATGTTAGCCCAATCCTCTCTTTGGACTTTTTCATAAGTATTAAAAAATTTAAATTTATCTCCAAATTTTCTTAAGAAATTTTTTACCAGCTTTTTATTTCTATCATTTAGTGTGCCACTTTTGTTGAACAATTGATTTCCCTCTGAATACGAGTTATTTGTTACGGTTTGTGCTGCTTGCTGTTCTAAAAATTCTTTGTATATTCTATTTTTAAATTGTTCATGTTTAAATAAATTTATTACAAAAAATACATAAGAAAGGATTTCACTAGTATATTTAAATGCATCATAAGCATATCTTTTTTCTACGTTAATTGGTATGCTATTACTTACATATTTAAAATCGGAGTTAATAAATAAACTGTTTTCGCGCTTAATTTCTTCCTGCCTTTTTCTTTCTTCTTCTATTTTCTTTCGAATTTCTGATTCGCTTTCATCATTTTGATCGCATCCTTGAGAAATGGATTTGGAGTTTTGACTGGCAGCAGCATCGTTACTTTTACTATTGCAACTGTTATATATTTTTGATCGTGTTTTGTGTGTTATATTAGCGAATTGTTTTGGGGAAAAGGGAAATAAATCTATGTTTTTTGATGTGTTTATTTTATGTACTTTGAAGCATGTGCAAATAAAGTTCAATATAAAGTAATAAACTGCCTTTTTAAAAATTTTTATCATGTTTTACATCATCTTTTTTCGCTTATATATATATGATATTATGGATTTTATTTTCTTCATCAACTTATTCCTGATATTTTTTTCATATTGCTTCTTCGTTTTTTATGTTAATATGAAATGTAACTGTTCTCTTTTAAAAATTTATTTTATAACGTTAAAGATGGTATTACCAAATTATTCATTCTGGCATCCCTATTTTTTTACGTTGTTTAAAAATTATCATTAATTTTCGTACTTTTTGGTAATATGATATATTTTTTAAAACTAATTACATTTACATTAATATATTTTTTAAAAATGCATCTTTCTTACAAAAAAAAAATATACATCTTAATAGAAGTAACTCATACACCTATGTATTATGCATGTGTGAGAAGTAGGCGTGATAAGAAAAAGTAATTCAATATAAATCAATTAGTCATTGAACCATTTAATAAAAAGGGCATAATAATATGGAATTTTTAGTTTAATATTATTCCATATGAACATGGAAATAACTATATTAAATTATGTTAATTGAATTGAAGCAAACAAATACATAAACATATTTATATTATTTTGTTTCTAAGTTGGTAGGAAAAAATAATAAATAAAATAGATTAAAATATAAATACACAAAAATAAAATTGTTTTTGAATTGAACATTTGTTTTTCATGTATTAAAAATATAACATATATTTTCGCAATTTAAAGAATAGAATTGGAAAGGGTTATAAAGTTTTAAACGAAAAAATAGTATACAAAATATGCACAATAATATGTATATATACCAAGATATAGGTATATATGCTTGAATTTTTGTAATTAAAGTATTTTACCAAAATATTGTCTCCTGGAATGCTACATAAAGATACTAATATTTATAAAAAATTTAATATAGGAATTTTTTAATGCCCATTTATACTGATTCCCTTATATGCATATAAAGATCATCAACAGAAAAAGGATCTTTAAGATATAGCTTTACCCCATTACAGGTGGCGCAATTGGCCGAATATAAAAAATAATAAAATAAACAATAATAAATAAGGTAAAGTATATTCCGAATTTTTTTTCTTCGATGATGGTGGGTATTATCTGACCATTAAATAAAAATATAATAATCGTAGAATCCATATAAAGAAACTGATATGTAGCGGGAGTACTACTGATTCAGGGTGTGCATATATATGGAACCAAGGATTTAATTTTCATAATCAGTATCAGTATCATCTGCGTTGAAGGTTTTCATCACTTCTTCGGCTTCTTCCCGGTCTTTTGTTTTAATTTTTTGAAAATCTAAATATTTCAAAGATGGTAAATTATAAATCAAATATTCTCTATAATTTTCTACTCTACAAATAGAAATATAATAATAATGTATATATATGGGTATATAAAACATATTTAAGGTTGCACCTTCATAATATGCAATCCTATAATATAATAAAAATTTTATATAAATATACTGGATATAAACTTACTTTGATACTGAATTTTCTAATAGACTGAGTCTCGTTAGGTTTTTGGCTTTAAAAAGCGCATTAAGGTTAGATAATTTTTCGATCTGTAAAGTCAATAGCAACGTTTGCATATGCATTCATATTTATATGTATGTGTAAGATGAAATATAGTAGGGAAATGTTAAAACACCAAAATTATAATTTGATATGTGCTTATTATGAAAACGTTATAGTTATACGTAAAAAATATATGTATGTGAGTGTGCAAATATTTGTCTTACTTTATTATTTGTTAAAATTAACGAGTTTAAATTAGGTAAGTTTTCAAATACATCATTGTCTATTCGAGTGATTTTATTGTTGCATAATATTAGGGTTTTTAATTTTTCTAAATATGGAATATTATTTAACTTAATAATTTCATTGTCGCTCAAATCTATGCATTCAAAATAGTCTTTCGTAACTCCTAAATTTTCAATGATACTAATTTTGTTACCTTCAAAATGAAAAAAATGGAATAAATAGGTATATAAATATATATATAAATTATTTGAAATTCGCAAGTTATGAAATTTATACAAGCATTGGAATGTATCATGTAGTTCCCTTTATTTGTATCATTTCTTTCTTGGTATAGCTTTATTACTATTATTTTGATCTACATGGATATATTTTTTTTATTGCTAATATATTAGCATTTTACAATTATATATTGTTTCTTTATACCTCTTAAATATATTGTATTTTCATTAGCAGGGTTTCGTGTTTGATATGCATCATTTATCATATCTATTGTTATTCTCATTTTGTTCTATGCATCCACTTTCTTAATACTAATAAATGAATTTCTTAAGTTTAATAAAAAAAAAGAAACGAAAAAAAATAATATATATACTGGCTGATGAGTTAAATATATAAAAAATTTCTACGATATTTTAACTATTGTCCCCTTATCATCTTTATGTATAATTTAAATATATTTCAATATTAAAATAAGCTTGGAAACAAATCCTTATTTTTAATTTATAGTTCGCCGTGAAAAGTGTAAAATATTTTTGTGGTTAATATTTTATTTGATATGAATATCGTGATTCATTTTTTATTATATTTTGAAAAAGTAAATAAGGATATATATTTTTATATAAAAAACATATTATGACATACCTAGTGTTAACTTATATTTTTAGTATATAGTAGAAATATTTTTTCTTTTTTTTCCTGATTATTTGCATTCGATGAATTTACTGGGAATAGTTTATTTATTATAAAAAAAATATATATATTTAATTTTTCACAATTCTTTGAATATTTTCCTTTAATTTGATGATAGGTTACTTGCCATACTTTTGTAAAAATACATATAATGGTTTAATTTTACAATTATCACCATTAACATTATTTTTCCGTGATTGAAATTAGTATGTATTTTTGAAATTATATCTTCTTAATTTGTATTTGTTTAATAATTTTGATTAAACCTATATCTTACAGCCCCACAAACAATTATATTGTGTTAAATTAGTGAAAGAAGAATATATACTATTAAAATAGTTGTTATATATCTTTTCCTTTCCATCCCTTTATATTAGTAAATAAATGACTTTTTGTTAAAACTATATCATTATGCAACACCTATTTATCTATCTTTAAGGTAAATATTCATTATAAATTAATTTTATAGCCAGAACAACCAATTTATGAGAATAAAATATTTGCTAATACAATTTGACAAGTTTTTAGTGTTGGGTTTAGCAATTTATGTATATGTATTTATTAAACCGCAAAAATGAAGACGTAGATATTTAAATTTTTAGATATAGAAAAATAATGATTGTATAGTATTCTCTACACATTTTATGATCATATTATATATATAATATAAAGTATATACTTTTTATCTATAAAATAATAAATAGTTCTTTGGGGATTATAAATAAATTCAGCTATTAAAAATCCCTTGAAATAGTAAAAGGGAGCACAATGTCATTTATTTGTATCAAGAATGGTAGCATAAAATAAATGAACATAATGTTAATTTCAACACAATATCGTTTCAAATAAGGATTTGGCGATTAAATAACAATACTAATATATAATATACATAGTAGTAATTCATTGAAGTACGTAAATCTATAGTGTTAATAAGTCTCCAATATCAAATTAAATATGTTATGTTGTGTAAACATAAAGAATATTACTTGTTTCATAAATGTCCATACTTTAAAATATTGCAACAACGATATTTTATGGTGTTTTAAAATATAAATTACTATTTATAATTAATTTGGTGTTAATATTTTTTATGTGTAGATAAAATTATTCTTTATACAATATAAATGGGTTATTGTAAGAAACAAATAATTGCAATTTATATGCCCACAAAGAATGATTTTTTGTTTTGTTTTTAAAATTTATATGCGAAACTATTGATCTGTTATTTTTATATAAGTATATTATTTATTAACGTTATATATTGTACTATTTTGAGGGAATTTTATATTAAATAAAAAAAATAAATAAAATATTAATAATAAAATGATATATATGTTTTATAATAAAATTATATTAATATATATTTTATTTAATAAAATAAAAAAAGAAAATTTTAATAAGGGCCGGTAGTTCAGTTGGATAGAATGCCCGACTACGGATCGGGAGGTCGTGGGTTCGACTCCTGCCCGGCCTACACTTTTATATTTTTTCTTTAAATTTAAAACAATCATCCATTGAATTAAAAATGTTTTAAATGCAATAGAAAAATATTTTTAAATTTATTAACAAAAAGAATGATTCATATTTTTTGTAATTAAAATGTGAATATAAAATATAGCATAAATACATTATGATCCAGAATAAATATTAAGAATTATTTTTTTAAATATTTGCTCAATGGATTGCCATCATATATATATTATTTTTATATATAAGATCATTTTATACTGCCATATAAAAAATAGCCGAAAGGTATGATGCTACTATATTATTATTAGTGTATTATATATTTTATGCATAATGTGTACATAAATATTATAACTTTTATATTTGCAAAAAAAAACATTAATAAAGACGATATTTTCATTAATATTATTATATGATAATTTTTGCGGGTTTCAAAAATAATATTTAATCTTATTGTATATACATTATGCATATTATGTACATGAAGCTATTAATTTAATAAACTCGAGTTATTATTTATTCTATTAAATTATTATAATAATAAAAAGCAAAACATTTAATAATAATAATAATAAACTTTTTTTTATAATAGCATTATTATAGAAAAAATTTTTATTAACAAAACTATTTTTTGAGCCCAGAGGGATTCGAACCCCCAGCCTTCTGATCTGGAGTCAGACGCGCTACCGTTGCGCCATAGGCCCAATATTAATTTATTTTTATATTATGTATTATTAATAAGATAATTTTATTGTGATTAACGTAAAATAAAATATTTTTATTAATAAATGTAAAAGTTTTTAATTTTATTCATTAAGTTATATATTTGTGTAGATAAATTAATTATTTTTCGTTTTGCATTTATTTTTATGATTTTTTAATATTTATAATATATAGAGTAGTATTATATTTCCATATATAATTTTGATGTCGTATACACTTTTCCCCTTAATATTTTTAAATAAAGTATGATTATGCATTTATGGATGAATAATTAAAAAGTTAATGAGCTAATGATATAAGTATTTATATGATTAATTAATCTATCTATAAAAGCAATATTTCTGATAAGCTTTATGCGTTAATGAGCATATGCATAGAATTAATAGCTGCATACTTATATATATATTTGATTGTTTATAAATAAAATTTAACAGTTTAATTATGTTCTGTTGTGTGAAAATGGCAACTTAATAATAAATGAAGACGTTATTGTATGCTTATTTATTTATGATCTTTATTATATGTGCACGACTTTAAATACATGCTACAATAAAACATATATTATAACTGTGGAATTTCTATTTATTTATCATTATAAGAATATATATTTTTAAATAATTTTCTTTAAATATTATATAAAACATAAATATATATATACATGAATTATATTTTTAAATATAAATATTATTAAAAAAATTAAAAATAACATAATAGCACCAGTGGCGTAATTGGATAGCGCAATGCCTTCCTAAGGCAAAGGTTATGGGTTCGAGTCCCATCTGGTGTAATAATAATATTTTTCCCCAAATTTAATTACTGAACAAAAAAATGTTTACAATATAAAACACCGTAAAAAATATAGTTTTGAAAATAATAAAATATAATAATAGATAGGAGCAAATAAAAAAGTTTATTTTATTTAATTTAAATCAAAAAATTATTAATTAAAGTTATATTTTTGCATTTATTTTATATGAATTTAATGACATACCAATGGAGCTTTACACAAAATGATTTACATTTTTTTATAACATATATTTTTTATTATTTATTTTTTCAAACTCAAAGACAACAACATGAATGAAATATTTATGATAGACTATAATATAGAATATATTTCTATATTTTACTGTGCCATAATAAATACAAAATAAAGCATTTTATAAGATTTAAAACACTTTCTAATAATTTTCTCATTTTATATGGAACAAAATTGCAGCTAATTCTAACATTCATTTATCAATATGCACATGGGATGAAAGAATTTTATATAAGTAATAAATGAATATATTTATCGTTATAAAAAAAACATGAAATTATGCTTTATGAATGTTAACTATTTTATAGGAATGTTATTACAATATTTTTTATTATATAAAAATGTAGATATTAATAAAATTTGTTTGAATAATTTTTATAATAAAATTGAAAAAAGGGCGCGCACGGATTTGAACCATGGACCCGCTGATCTGCAGTCAGCTGCTCTACCGCTGAGCTACACGCCCACTAATAGGATTATGAAATGATGTTATTATATATAATATATTTATCATATAAAAAATATGTAGCTTTATTTATAAAAATCTATAATGAAAAGGTGATCAAACTATAAAAAATAAATAAATATTTCATAAAATAATAATATTAGCAATAAATAATATATTTTTAATATAAAATATTTATAAAAAATATGAATAAAAAGTTAATATATAATTTATTGTGCTTTGCTATATTAAAATAGTTTTTGCTCAAAAGATATAATTTATTATTATTATTTTTTTATATTAGCATTGATGATTTATAGAATATAAAACTTATAGATAAATAAAAGTATAAATTATTCTACATATGTTTGTGATTCATTGTCAATGCATAATATATGACGATATATTTATATAAATTAAAATAACATCATTAAGCATCTGTGGTCTAGTGGTAGAATACTTCGTTGCCATCGAAGTGACCCGGGTTCGATTCCCGGCAGATGCATAATTAATTTTTTTCTCTTTTTTCAATAAAAAAAATATGTAGCATTTAAATTCAAAACATTAATAATAAATATTATAGTAAAAACTATATTTAAATATAATTGTGAATTTTTTTTATTATGAAAAGGAATAATCTCAAATAATTGATAAGATTTAAATATAAAGCTTTATTTTTTAAGAATTGCAAATATATTTTTGAAAATCCGTTTTTATAAATTTAATAAACATATAAACTACTTTTTTTATACATAAGTTTCCATATGTCTATACATAATAAATTTATCTTAGTATTTTTAATAACTTATTATTATTTTCGAATATTTTAAAATACCATTTTAATTGTAACTCCAAAAAAACTATATAAAAATACAAGTACAAAAAACACGCGAGCATTTTATCCTCTCTCTAAGTATTTTTATTATCTATATTAGCATTTTAATGAAGGGAAATAAAAATAAAAAGTTTATGCCAAATATTATTGCTATTACTGGAATATTCCTTCTTTGGTTAAAAATTTATGATATAATAATATAATTTAATATTATATTAATTTTCATGATAAGTTCGACTTTTATGATTACTTGCTCAAAAAAAAAGTTATATAGACATGTTTTATTATAAAAATAAAAAATTATGACTTAATATTTAAGAATAATTATTTTTAATGTTTATGCTTCATGTCCAAAATTATATACTAATGCAAGCTGTTACTTTATATAATTTTTTTATAATAAATAAAAATTACATATATACACATATAATGAGCATAGGAAACATATTATGGGTGGGCTTGTATTATTAATGCTTGTGTATGGCCACACACCAATTTAGCTTTATTGTATAAATTATCATAAATAATATATGTGTAGTATACATACTAAAATTAACAGTATAATTTTTAAACTTATTTTTTGGTGTTATTTTTTTACACATTTAAGTAATTTTTTCATAGATAAAGTTAATAAAAAATATAAATAATGAAATATGATAGAATGAAAAAAGTAATGGAATCTAAAATTTTATGAATATGTTCATCATTCATTTTAAAGAACAAAGTTATTGGTAAAAGTTATAACAGTATTTTGATTCATAAACTAATATTTATAAATAAGTATATATTGTATTTATGTATAATAAATTCGATAATGATCCATACATAAAAAATATTGTTGTGATAAAAAATGGAGATGCTTAATTATGAATTGCCTATAACTTAAAAGTTTTTAAACATTTTGACGAATTGGGCTTAGAATATATTATGCATATTTATTTTTATTTGCATAACACAATTGTTTGATAATGAATAAATTGAATAAATTATAGTGCTTGGGGAATGTATTTAATTAATGTAATAAGCTTATTTTTTTCGTGTGAAATAAAACGATAGTTATTTTTATTAGCGATTTTATTTATTTGATTTTTAAAAAAGATTTGTAGCAATGTGACGCAGGTATAATTATATGTGCATATTAGCACACTTATACCAATAGCAAAAACTTGGTTTGTAGAAATGCTAAATTTTTACAAAATATGAGTGAACAAAGATGCACCTACAATAATATAAGAAAATATGTGTTGGGCTGCATTAAACCGAGAAAAAAAATTAATTCAAGATTATAACCCCCTAAATAATACAGAAAAGATTTATTATTATGATAAATTAGGCAATTGCATAAAAATAGAAAAGAGAACCAATAGATACCATTGAATAAAAATTATAAATATGCACAAAACGAAATAAAAATATAAACACATTATTTCAAAAACATACTTTTTTAATATAAAATGAGGATCAAAATTTTAATAATATATTTTTAATATTATTTTAATAATAAAGAATTAAAGACTTAATAAATATAAAATAACCTATGAGTATCATTGTGCTTCATTTTTTTATGTGGTGTGTATTGATATAATATAAATTATTCTATATTTTATTATAGCCTAATAGAGAAATATATTTGCATATAGCACTTATTTATTCTGTGCATCTATATATACAAAGTTATAATATTTGAAATATGCATATAATTTTTTAAATTAATTTTATTATTAAAGATATAACTTAATGAAACGTGGTTTGTGTGTATGTATTATTAATAATAATTTCTATCATTAGGTTTTTAATTATTTTTAAGTATTAAGAATAGGATAACCAAGAAGGTATTATCTACATCTAATTAATATATATATATATATATATTACAATAAAAATATTATATTTTATATTATTATAAATTAAGCATCAAAAAATAAATATTAATTAATTTTATGGTATATTAAATAATTGAGCTCTTGCTTCACGTTATAAATATAAATTTTATAAGTCCTACAAACTAATAGAAAAATGAATCATTCGAAAAAAGATAAGGATGAAAATAAAGTTGTACAACTTCAAGATGAAGACTCATCTGAATTATCAAACTATATAGCCAAGGAATCAAATGAGACATGTTCATACCTTAAGAAAGCGGAGAATTATATGAAGAATTTTTATCAAAGCTATTTAGTCCCAAATGAAAGCTATGATAGCTCATATGAGAATAGTGATGATGAAAATGAAGAAGATCAAAAAAATGAAGGTGATGAAGATAAAGAAAGCAAAAAGAAAGAAAAAAGAAAGCGAAAAAAAAAGCCCAAAACATTACTTGAAACTGTAAAATATAATGTTATGAAGAGATTGACACCTACGAACCTATTATTTATTTTTTTTTTCATTGTTTTTTTAATGTGGGGATATGCTAACATTTTAAGGAACCCAAATCGAATAGTAAGTTTAATTATGCTTTTCGTACTTATAAATTTGTATTGTTTTAAATTGGATAACTATAATGTTATATAAAAATAATGCATTGAGAAAATTATAATTAAAAATAAAAACTTAATGAGGTTATGTTGCATATTATTAAGTAAAATGTTTATATGTCTGTACAAGTGTGAAAATATATATGAATGTATAAACCGCATATACATTGTGTTGAAATAACATTTTTTCTTGTAAACCATTTATTTATATTACATATTTATTTATTATTACAGGGGTATACTGCAGGCTTTCTAACTGATGCAAGCCATGAACGCACCACCAGACCTCCAGGATGTACTTGCGGAAGGCATAAATCCCATGGTGATGTTGGAAGCGCTGGTGCACATGCAAAATAACTAAAAGGGTTAATAAATTCACGTTACCACATGGTGCTGCAGCATATTTAATAAGATGTATTCATACGTTACCATAATATCAAGTTCTAATGGATGGACATGATATAGTATTGAATTTTTTTTAGATAATCAAAAAATATAAATTTATAGAGCACACATTTAAAGTGAGAAAATGTGTAATTTTAACTTTTAAACATTTTTATTTATATTTTTTTCAACACATACACACTGTGCTTATTTTTAATATTACATCTATTATTTTATTGTGTATAAAACATATTTCACGAAAATATAATATTTTTTAATAACTTATAATTAAATATAAACTATATAATCCTATAAATAGCATTACTGTTTATTGCACAACTTCTATGGGCCATCTGGGCTCGATGCATATACATTTTAACAATACCTAAACAATATACATTGATAAACTTCGGGTTAATTTTTAAGAAAATATAAGAATAATAATAGTTAAATGAAAAATTTACACGGTTATAGTTTTGAATTAGAAAAATAATAAAAGTGTAAAATGGCAAAAACATAAGCTATGTGTTTCTAAGGTTAATAGATGTTTTTAATAAGTAGAGAAAAATAATTGATATTTGAATCCTAAGTTCATTTATGAAGTTAAACAACAATATGCGTGCTGATTATACATTTTGTAAGAATTGTGAATAATATGAAAAAAGCTGTGCATTATTTTTTATAATTTATAGATAGAATAGATAGATGCGCAATCACATACAAAAATATATAATTTGTGGATTTAAAATATATAAATAGTAAAAGCACAAATGTAACTATAAATTTATTAAATTTATTTTAAAAATTCCCTTCTCAATCTCAAAGTAAAGTAAAAAAAAAATAGAGACCAAAAACATATTTTTTATGGATTCTAAAAAACAGAACCATATAAATAAAGAGCCTTTTTTTCAATACTAAAAAATATGTTATCTTATTTTATATAAATTTTATACTTACACAAATTATTGTCAAAAATGAGTAAGATTCAAGAAAAAAGTGCTACAAAATCAACTACTAAAAAGAAACTTAAAGAAGAACTAACATTGGAAAACTATAAAGAAGAACCAAAAAAAAAATATGTGCAATATGAAACTGAGGATGATATAGAAAGTGAAGAGGAAAATAGTGATGAAGATGAAGAAATTCAAGTAAAGGAATATGATGAAGAATGTGAAGACGAAGACGATGAGGAAACTGACAAAAAAAAAAAAAAAGGAAAAAAAAAGAAAAAAGAAAAAAAGAAAAAAAAATCGAAAGTAAAATCGATGATAGAAAACGTGAAGAAAAACATAACTCTTAGAAATGTAGCAATCTTTCTTTCAGCGGTTTTCCTTATATCATTTATATATATTCAAAATGAAGATTATTTTATTCAAGCTGTAAGTTCGAATTCATTTATATCTCTATATCTCTATATATATTATTATGTTATTTTTAATTTTGATCATCTTATTGTTTTATAAAATATTGCATATATGAAATAATCATTAAAAATAAAGGGTGTAAAAAAATAGTGTGCATATTAATAAGTACAATAATACGTATGTATTGTAAATTATATGTATAAAAATACACACATGTGATGAAAATACCTTTTTCTATGAACACATTATTTACATTATTATTTTTTTAATTTTAGAAAAATTACGCAACTGGATATTTCCAAAACGCAATCGGTTACACACCCCAAAGGAGCTCGGGATGTTCATGTTCAAAAAGAGCCAATTCCCTATCTTCACCTCTTAAAGGAGAAGAGCAACCCCAATTTGAATGTCCATTAGTAACTCTTAGAAAAAAGTTATTAGAAGAATTAGCAAAGGCTTCCCAAGCGGAAAAGCTTCGAGAAGCCGCAGCGGCAAATGAATCAACACCAATTGTAGATACAGCCGAAACAACACCAGTTGCACCCCCAGCAGAACCAATAGTACCAGAGCCTGCTGTACCATATCATCCCGAACCAGCTCAACCTGGACCCATCTCTAGTGAAATAAGTGATCAGATTGTAACAGTATAAACAGAAATAACATCCCTTAATGATGTACTATTTTAAAAATCGGAATATTGTAATAGTAAATGATAATATAATTAATATTTAGAGGGGAAAATAATGGGGAATTAATATTATTTATCTCTACGCATAATGAAAAATATAAAATAATCAAAAACAATTTTAAAACAACATAAAAGCTATAAAAATTAAATGTCAACATGGGAATTATTATTATGTGCATTATAAGTTAAAAATGATGCCTTATTTTTTCCATCATGTTCATAAATGTAGAAGGATATACAAATATTATTTTATTTTAAATAATAAAATAACAATAATGAAAATGAAAATTAAGCAAAATGAATATTTTTGGATGCCAAGGGCATATATAAATTAATGTTTTATTTATTATTATAACTCTATATATTTTTTAAAAAGGTGTCCCTTTTTTACATATTCTTACAACTATATAAATATATTAAACCTATGTTTTTTAGTATTTTATCTAATATTTTGATTATGATGCCCTATATGTGAATTCAATTGTCTGCATTATTTTAATATTATATAAAGGAATTATTTTTTATATTCCAATCAATATTTAAGAAACTTTTGTTCATATATATGTTTTTGATAATTAAATGATAACGCAAAATATAAAAACACTTATTGTAGAAACATTTTTTTATTAAAAATGCAAAATTATATAATTTCATAAATGGTATATATAATATGATATGTGATGACAATTAAATATGCAAAAATATATTATATAAAACACCAAAAAAAAAAAATGAAATATTACTATTTTTTCACCATTTATAGATCACCATAAATAAAAAATATAATACATAAAAAAAGAATTGTTAATTAAAACATGCACATACAAATATTGATATAAAGAGGTTTCGATATGCATAATACACACAATAGTTAACTTATATAAGTATTATTTATAAAATGTAAAAACACAAATAAAAAGCAATAAAATTAGGTTGGAATATATTTTTATATATTCTTCAAACATTTATGCAAACCCTTTTTATAATAAAAGGTATATCATTAAGAAGATATGGAAAATGAAAATAAATATTTATAAGCCTATTTCATGTTTTGATCTGCTTATTTATTTTTAATTAACCTCCATTTTTATATATTGTAGTTTCACATCTTTGGTATTATGATTTATCTTCAGTTATTTATCATAATTTTACTATAATTTATTACACATATATAAATTTCCTACCATTTAATTATTGCATCATTTACAAAATGAAATGAATATGCCAGCATCTATTAGCGGATACTTACACATAAATACAATAAATAATTTTATAAATTTCAAGTTATTATTGTTTTATGGGATCACATTTTTTGATTTATCTATTTGAATTATGAAATTTTCTATTCCAATGATTGTGGATTCCATGAATTATATTTAGAAGTTTCATAGCGATTACCCCAATGATTCCAATTTGGATTAGATGGGTTATAATTGCTACTTTGAGGATCCATATATTTCAATATATCAACCATTGGGTTGTAATCACTATTTTGAGTATTCAGGCGCTTCCTAATTCCATATGGCGAATTAGAAATGCCATTTCGATCACTCCTTTTCCAACCCCGTCTATTTAAAGTATTTATATCAGTATTTCGGAGATTCCAATTATCATTTAGTGAAGTTGTGGGTTCATTTGTGTTTCCCCAAAACTTCCAAGTTTTATTTAATAAATTATAATCATTATTATAGCCACCCCAATTATTCATATTTTTATTGGATAAAGAGAAATTGTTATTACAGTTGTTCAAACTATTCCTAGTTCTATATAATGATTTAAAATAGGAAATTGGAATATTCCATTGTTTCAAAACATTAGATACAAAATAAAAAATATTGCTTTCCATATTGGGTGAATTATATTTTTTATATGATGAATTATTCAAATCACTTTTTTTTTCCTTTTCTTTTAATTTTCTTTTTTTGGACTTATAATTTTTTTTTTCAGATTTCCAAACATTCCATTTCTTTCCTTCTATTAATTTGTCTATAAATTCATTACACCATTCTTCATAATTTTGGGTTGTATCATTTTCAAAATTTGCCCACTCGTTACTTTTCTTATTCATAAAAAAGTAATCTTTAATTTCTATCCATTCGTTCCATTCAGATGCTTCTCTATCTAATCTATCTTCCCATTTTTTCAAATTTTCAAATTTTGATGGATATAGTTTTATAAGCCCTTCATTAATATATTTCCAATATTTCCAATATTTGTTTTCACGAAGTTTCCAATCAGATGATAGCCATTCGTCGAATGTATTATTTTTCCAATTATTCCATTGGTTCATAGTCCATTTATCCATATTATATTTAGTTTTTAATAACCAACTTTTGAATTCTAAATTCATGGTTTTTTTAGCTTCTGTTTTTACCCATTCTGCCCATTGTTCATCATCAAAGTCTGATGATTCTGTAAGAACATTTTTTTTATATGCTCTTTCTAAATGTTCATTATAATGCATCCATTTATTTTCATGATTTTCTTTCCACGTATTCCATTCTTTACCTTTAAGTTCAATCATTTTTTGTGTGTCATCTTCTAATTTGGAATTAAATTCTTCAAATTTGTCATCTAATTCGGATTTCCAAAATTCCCATAATTCCTCTTTACCTTCTTCAGATTCTTCTATATTATCTACGTCATTTTCTGACATATTTTTATTTTCTTTATTAGCGCCTGTTATGTAAAATTTTATATTCTAAAGAAAGGATTAAAAGAAAAAATATAAGCACATGTGTATGATAATATGTTTTGAAAATGCATTTTATGAATTATATATGCAAATAAATATATAATTTTTCATATTTATCATTGTATTAGAGAAAGTCTAAAAATACAATACTTTTCGGCAATATTTTTAAAAAAACTTACATTATTAATTCTTTTTAACATTAATATCAATAAAAAACTAAGGATTAAAGATGCAAATGTTATCATTGCTAATTGTAAAGGATTATCCAACATATCCATATTCATAACATGGTCTCTTAATCTTTGTATGATTTGGAGATTTTCTAATTCTTCCTTATATTTTAGAAGTAATATATGGCTTTTTTTTAATTTTTCAGTTATTACTTTACTATAAACCATGGCATTATGAGCTAGTGGATAATGTATTATAGGTGTAATAACGTCTACAACTTTAGAGATCATACCATTAAATTTTGTTACACTCATTTTCGAATATATTCTAACTATTTGGCTTAAAATTCCAGCATTTTCCACTAGGATTTCGTCGGTAAATATTTCATCGGAATCAATTAATGATTCATCAAATGTGTCAGATAAGGTTTCATCATCTACTTCTTCATAATCAAATAATGTATTAGTGCTATTCGTTACATTATGAATGTTTTGAATATCTAGATCGCTTGTATTCATATCATTACTTAATAAAATTTGGCTACCAACATTTTCGCCATGTATAGTACTCACATTTAGAGTATTATGGCCTTCAACTGCACTTATTGCTTCCATATTACTATATTTCTAATCATATGTATTATACTATAAACAGTTATAATTGGGGAGGAATATTTATAAAATTACGCATTTGAGGCAATCGAATATATATATTTTAATACATATATATGCCTTAAAAGTTAATAATTTTTTTAACACACATTTATTCTGAAATGAGAAAAGCGCTATTATTTATATTATATATATTTAGGAAGATTTGTGTGCCATTTTTTTTGAAGTTAGAAAATCAAATTATTCAATTTTATGGATTCGGTGATAGTAATATATATTTAAATTATTATTATAATTTCATGTGCTAGATTAAGTGAACACGGGAAAAAAATATATGATGAATAATATACTTTTTATTATTTTATGGAACTACTTTATTTTGCTTTATAGCATATAAAAATATAATAAATAACAATAATGAAAATGAAAATTAAGCAAAATGAATATTTTTGGATGCCAAGGGCATATATAAATTAATGTTTTATTTATTATTATAACTCTACATATTTTTTAAATAGGTGCCCCTTTTTTACATATTCTTACAACTATATAAATATATTAAACCTATGTTTTTTAGTATTTTATCTAATATTTTGATTATGATGCCCTATATGTGAATTCAATTGTCTGCATTATTTTAATATTATATAAAGGAATTATTTTTTATATTCCAATCAATATTTAAGAGACGTTTATTCATATATATGTTTTTGATAATTAAATGAATAATGTAAAATATAAAAACATAAGCAGATTCGTTTATCATATATAAAAACATTTATTGTAGAGACATTTTTTTTTATTAAAAATATATAATTATATAATTTTACAAATGGCATCTTTAAGATTTCAAAATAAAGATGATATTTAGTTAAAATGGTGTGTAAAAAATTTAAAAGGTTTCTAAAGTAGCATATATAATATGATATGTAATGGCAATTAAATATACAAAAAAATATATATAATTATTATATAAAGCATTATTTATATTATATATATAGATAAAATATTTGTATTGTGGATTTGTGCATAATATAAATAAAAAACACCAAAAAATAAAAAATTAGATATTACTATTTTTTCATCGCTTGCAGATCACCATAAATAAAACATATAATACATAAAAAAAAGAATTGTTAATTAAAACATGCACATACAAATATCGATATAAAGAGGTTTCGATATGCATAATACACACAATAGTTAACTTATATAAGTATTATTTATAAAATGTAAAAACACAAATAAAAAGCAATAAAATTAGGTTGGAATATATTTTTATATATTCTTCAAACATTTATGCAAACCCTTTTTATAATAAAAGGTATATCATTAAGAAGATATGGAAAATGAAAATAAATATTTATAACCACATTTCATGTTTTGATCTGCTTATTTATTTTTAATTACGTTCCGTTTTTATATATTGTAGTTTCACATCTTTAGCATTATGATTTATCTTTCAGTTATTTATCATAATTTTACTATAATTTATTACACATATATATATTTCCTACATTTAATTGTTGCATCATTTATAAAATGAAATGAATATGCCAGCATCTATTAGCGGATACTTACACATAAATACAATAAGTAATTTCATAAGTTTCAAGTTGTTATTATTTTATGGAACTACTTTATTTTGCTTTATAACATATAAAAATACAATAAATAGCAATAATAAAACGAAAGGGTAATATATTATTTATAAATTGGATCCTTTTAATAAGATTATTAATTTTGGTGTATGTGCATGAATCTTTTTAAGCTATATAATAGATGCTGATTTTATATGCATCCATTTCAATTTTTAAAATCGTCTTAGATCATAAATTAACAACACAAATGGGAACATATACAATTATCTGTGAACTGATATTGCATAACAATGATGATTAAATAGTAAATTGAAAATATTTATCTTAAATTATAACCGATAATATATATAATGTGTAATAGCAGTATAATACAATACTTATATATGGTAAGGCTTAGAAAATATGTTTGTACTTTATTTATTTCTCTTTTTGTTATTATTTGCATTAATATATAATAATTGAAATATAGGCATAAAACTAAATTGTTGATTTCAAAATGAATGAAAATAAATACATATGCATCTTTATCAATTATAGATTGTTCAATTAAGTTGGGCACGTGTAATATCTAAATATCACCGCTGTGTCGATAAGGGACAAGATATATTTATAATGAATACCAAATTAAATTTTATATTATAATTAATACTAAATAATATATTTTGTTTCAATATTTATGTTTCGTTCTTTTTATATAGAAATATAGTGTTGCATAAATTCCTAGTTATAGCTTGAACGAATATAGTGCCAGGGTATGCGGAAAAGTAAATAAATATTTTATAAATATTTTTTTATTTTATATATATAATAAATGGGCATTGTGTGTTATTAGATATAAAGAGAAAATCTAAATATATATTCATGAAAAATTAGTATGTTTCATTTTATTTATCTTCATAAGCTATGGTTGTTTTGCATTTAATTCAAAAAACGTCGAAAAACAAAAGTTTGATACATTATATGAATTAATATATAATATATGCATATATAATGTATTATTTAATTATAATTTTGGAATAAATATATTTAAATGAGTATGAGTTTATAATTTATATTATTATATATTTTTTTTTAGAAAAAATAAAATATAAATAATTTTGTTTACAAGATGCATGCATCTAAAATATATGTATTAGATAAAAATGGAACATCTCTGTATGTAAAATAAAATAAGCAACTTATAATAAAAATATTCGTTAAGAAATTACGGGATGGTGCAAATTTATTTGGTTATTAATATTGCATAGGATTGGGAATATTTTAATGTTATATATGTTGCCATTATTTTAAGCAAAAGGGTATAATCGCTTTACTATAAAATAATTTAATTAAATCATCTTATAAAATTTATGTATTATAAATAAATGGAGTTATTTTAATCTACAATTAATGTTTTTTTTGAAAATTTTTATATGGAATGTATAAGTTGTATTACATACATATTATAATACAATACTGTAAGCGACTCTATGAAAAAAAATGTAATTATTATTTCTATAATATTACACCTAAAATTTTAGAGCTAATTAACATATTGCATTCTAAAAACATAACGAATTGTCGTATTCCTGCATTATATAATTTCCGCTTCAGCATAGCATAAAAAAATACATGTTGTAGTAAGGGATTTTTAATGTAGATATATGTATATATTATTTATTTAATATATAATATATTTTTTTTGGTATTATTGTTTTCTAAATAATTTATAAGATATATAATCTATAATTATATTTTACAATTAAAAATATACTTGGTTGAATATATAATATTTTTTATGAATAAATAACATATTTTTTTTGAAATACTAATTAAAAAAAATATAATTAAATTGCATTATTAAATGTTTAATAATATTTTTTATGAAATTTTTATATATTTATATCTTTATATACAAATTAATGTAAAATAATCAATGCTATTATAATATAATAATTTGACATAATTAATATCAATTATCATACATACAAATATATGTAAATAAAACCATATAGTATAGAAATAGAACTAGTATATTGTTTTATATATAAAAAGACTATTTTTTTATTTCTTTGAATTTTTTATGGTATTAAAAAAAATATAATATATACTGCAAAAATGAATTCCAAATTAATACAAATTAGTTCATCTCTTCTTTTAATGTGCTTATGCAACACATACAGTAACGAGGTAAAATATTATATGTTAATTTTATAAATATTTGCTTATTGTGCTAAAATTTATAATATGGTGATGTTTTACATTATAAAATAAAATTTAATTTTAAATATATTCAAAATTTATATATTTTTAGAAAAATAATAATAATGTAACTAGTGTTATAAAATCGAATCGATTGTTATCTGAGCAAGAAAACAATGAAGTAGGAGAAGAAGTATATGAAGATGAACCAGCTTATGAAACTCAAGGAGTTTATGAAGACCAACCATCTAATGAAAACCAATCAATTTCTGAAGATGAACCAGCTTATGAAACCCAACCAGATTATGAATCCAAACCAAATAAGCCAACAGAGAAATTATATGTTCCAAAAAATCCACCATCTATAAGAGCATATCTAACCGTCCCCAAGAAGACAATGGATTGGGGGTCCCACCACCAGAAAATAGACCAATAATTACAGCATCGCCACTTAGACCACCACCAGCTTCGAAAAATAAAATTAGAAGAAAACCAAAACCTGTATTTCAACAAGTCCACAAAATTCCAAAGGATGCAAAACCTTTTCATCAGACGATCGTGAAATTCAAAAAGAAATGGTCCGTTGGAATAACTTTTGTACGGCCGTGTACCAAATGGATTCAGATGACTCAGACTTGGATGAGTATTTAGAATCTCTTCCTTGTAAAAAAAATGCGCCAAAATACCCAGGTTGTAAGCATTAAGAACTATATACAGATTTAGATGAAGAGAAATTAAAAACTTATGGTAATGAGAATATTGAGAACCAATTAAAAGGGTCATGTTTTTAAAATACAGACTATAAAAATGCAGAATGATGAAAAATACAAATTAAAGCAGAAAAAAAATTATAGTAATAAGTACAAATGATAAATTTTTAAATGGAATGAATGTCATACAGACATATTTTCAAAAGATATATATATTAATTTTATCTGATTTGTTTTTTATATGTTATAAATTATTGTTTTGTACGAATATATTACATATATTTATAAATTGTGTTTGATTTGTTTCATTCTTTTAGAAATTATTGTGTTATGGAAAATATAATAATTAGTCAACTATAGTTTTATATTTAATTATAATAAAAAAACATAAGTAATAATAAATATATTGATTAAGAATATATTAACTTTTAAACTTTATAGTTTTGAGGTGTAAATAAACTATATTTTAAAATAGTTAAAAGAAAAGTATAAGTATATTAATAGCATTTCATATCATGCTTTATTCTAATAATTTTTATAATAATTATAAAAAATATGATAGATAGAACTACAATTATTATATACTTATATGTACAAACTAGTAAAATATTCTTCCAATAACTAATATTGAAATGTTATTTTATTGTTAAAAATATATGGCTCTTTGTATTTAAAAGACAATATAAAATTCAAACAATAATAAATAAATTGCATTCAATTTATTAGTATAAATAATTAGGACTTTAATTATGGGAGTCATTATTAAGGCTCATTTATCCTATTTGTATAAAAAAATATATAACACATTTTCTATATGAGGAAATGTCCTATGATAATTAATATGGTATATTTATGTTTTATTTAAATAATTTTTATGAATCAAATTTTTGTCTTGTAGATGCTTATAATGATGAAAGAATAAAATGTATTTAAATTTTTATAGATAAACATGTAAAGAAGCGTAATGGCCGTAACATGTTATTCAAATTAAAAGGTATAAACATGGGAATGAAAATTTTAATTCATAAAGTTGTGAAGAAATCATCAAAAATTCCAAAGAAAAAAAATAATAAGTTAATGATGGGCTATCAGTGAAAAAAATACAATATAAAACACTAAAAAAAGTATATACCTTTTTCGGCATGGAAGTATAGGCAATTTAAACAATTGGCAAGTGACACGGGCACTTTAAATATTGATTATGACAATTTTGAAAACGAATATAATGAAATTCTTTGACGATATAATTATAAGGAATTAAAATACGATAAATTGCTTAAAAAATGCTAAATATCATATTTAAATGGGAAATATTTAACATAACATTTATTTTGGAGGTGTTTATGCATGTTGTGTTGGAGTCCCATTTGTGATTTTAACTGTAATTGGTTTGAGTTTACAACTTATGAAAATGGATACAGAAATCACAAATGAATTAACATAACCTTTGTTCATTATTATTTTTTTTAACTATTAAATATTGCATATTGCCAATAATTATGAAAATAAATATATTCATATTTTATGACATCAGAAATTTAGGATACTGTTTTATGGATTTTATTTGAATTAATTTGCTCATATTTGATACCATTTGTTGGGTTATGCAATTTTTAAATATTATATATATTTAGCATAATTTTTTATTTAAAAATGAAAAAGCATATATTATATATAAAAGAAAAACAAGGATTATATTAATGGTTGTAAATTTTATCTTAATTTATGATTTTTATTATTAAAGATCAAATGATATTTAGTTATATAAATATATAATCCATCCATATGCTCTAAATGATAAATATACAACAGTAATTAAAAAATATAGATGACGTGCTGCAAGTTAATTAGTTTTTTATTACTATATCGAAAATATGATATATAGGATTATATTATAAATTTTTGCAATTAAAAATAGTATAAAATAAAAAATGATAATTTGAAAGTGTTATTAAAATATTTATAAATAATGGAAAGTCGAATTATATAAAAAAAAATATGATAAAATTCAATAGGAAAAAGAAAACAATTCTACATGTTATAATATGAAAATATAATCATACAAAAAATTATAAAATGATACAATGAAAAAAAATATGATAAAATTCAATAGGAAAAAGAAAACAATTCTACATGTTATAATATGAAAATATAATCATACAAAAAATTATAAAATGATACAATGAACAAAAATATGATAAAATTCAATAGGAAAAAGAAAACAATTCTACATGTTATAATATGAAAATATAATCATACAAAAAATTATAAAATGATACGATGAAAAAAAATATGATAAAATTCAATAGGAAAAAGAAAACAATTCTACATGTTATAATATGAAAATATAATAATACAAAAAATTATAAAATGATACGATGAAAAAAAATATATAGTTGAACTCAATTGAATTATTTCAATTTAGTATTATTTTTGATATTATTAGGCTTTAATCCGTCACCAAAATAATTAGACATACTGCATGCTTATTATTATGCATGTATGTTGTTAATCTAATTATATATTACAATTAAAAATAAACGTTGTTGGACCGACAATATATTTTTTTTTGAAATACTAATTAAAAAAAATATAATTAAATTGTATTATTAAATATTTAATAATATTTTTTATGAAATTTTCATATATTTATATACAAATTAATGTAAAATAATCAATGGTATTATAATGTAATAATTTGACATAATTAATATCAAATATCATACATACAAATATATGTAAATAATACCATATAGTATAGAAATAGAACTAGTATATTGTTTTATATATAAAAAGAATATTTTTTTATTTTTTTGAATTTTTTATGATACTAAAAAAATATAATATATACTGCAAAAATGAATTCCAAATTAGTACAAATTAGTTCGTCTCTTCTGTTAATGTGCTTATGCAACAGATACAGTAACGAGGTAAAATATTATATGTTAATTTTATAAATATTTGCTTATTGTGCTAAAATTTATAATATGGTGATGTTTTACATTATAAAATAAAATTTAATTTTAAATATATTCAAATTTTATATATTTTTAGGAAAATAATAATAATGTAACTAGGGTTATAAAATCGAACCGATTATTATCTGAGCAAGAAAACAATGAAGTAGGAGAAGAAATATATGAGGAACAACCAGCTTATGAAGATCAACCAGCTTATGAAGATCAACCAGTTTATGAAGATCAACCAGTTTATGAAGATCAACCAGTTTATGAAGATCAACCAGCTTATGAAGATCAACCAGTTTATGAAGATCAACCAGCTTATGAAGATCAACCAACTTATGAAGATCAACCAATTTATGAAGATCAACCAATTTATGAAGATCAACCAATTTATGAAGATCAACCAGCTTATGAAGATCAACCAGCTTATGAAGATCAACCAGCTTATGAAGATCAACCAGTTTATGAAGATCAACCAGCTTATGAAACCAAACCAACTTATGAAACCAAACCAACTTATGAAACCAAACCAACTTATGAAACCAAACCAACTTATGAAACCAAACCAGCTTATGAAGATCAAACATATATTGAATACCCAGTTTCTGACGATGAAATATTTTGTGAAGCACTAGATGTTTATGCTATCTCATTAGAAAACCCAAAAGAGAAAAAACGTTTGCCAAAAAATTCACCATTTGTGAGAGCATATATAACCGTCCCCAAGAACCCAAGGACTGTTGACTTAACACCACCAGATAACAAACCAACAATTACAGAATTCCCATTTACAACATCTATTTCACCACCACCACCACCAAATTCGAAACGTAGAATTAGAGAAAGAAAAATCAAACCTATATTTGAACAATTACCCAAAATTCCAAAGGAAGAAAAACCTTTTCATCCAGACACTCGTGATATTAAAAGAGAAATAACCCGTTTGAATAACCTCTGGAAGATAATAGACTACATGGATACAGATGACTCAGACTTGGATGATTATATAGATCATTTTTCTGGTCAAAATAAGAGGAAATAACCAAGTTGTAAGCATTAAGAACTATATACATATTTAGATGAAGAGAAATTAAAAACTTATGCTAATGAGAATATTGAGAGCCAATTAAAAGGACCATGTTTTTAAAATACGGACTATAAAAATGCAGAATGATGAAAAATAAAAATGTTGAAGGCAATGAAAATGATATGGTGTTAATGCCCAAAATAAAAATTAAAGCAGAAAGAAAATTATAGTAATAATCACAAATGATAATGTTCTAAATGGAATGAGTGTCATACAGATATTTTTTCAAAAGATATATATATTAATTTTATCTGATTTGTTTTTAATATTTTATAAATTATTTTGTTGTACGAATATATTACATATATTTATAAATTGTGTTTGATTTGTTTTATTGTTTTAGAAATTATTTTGTTGTACGAATATATTACATATATTTATAAATTGTGTTTGATTTGTTTTATTGTTTTAGAAATTATTTTGTTGTACGAATATATTACATATATTTATAAATTATGTTTGGTTTGTTTTAGAAATTATTGTGTTATGGAAAATATAATAATTAGTCAACTATAGTTTTATATTTAATTATAATAAAAAAACATAAGTAATAATAAATATATTGATTATGAATATATATAGGTATCTATGAAGAAACTGCGATTCAGTTACAACGTAGATTTTATTTTTTATAATTTGGACATCTTTATTTGTCTGAAAATGTTGATTAAATATATATATATATCATCCCGTATGTTTAATCTTGAGATGTTTAAATATGTAACTAAAAAGGGGCACAGCCATTAATATGGAAGGGGGTGCATAACATATTTCCCATACGTTATATTACTTCTATCTAACTCGTTCATATATATTAAATGTGTTAATATTATAATTCATATTTTATAATGCATTGCTAATTGTTGGCTAAAGATATATACGATCCCTTATTATTTATTGTATAAGATTTTTTAATCCATAGTTATATTGAATTATACATATCATAATATATTATGCATTTCTACGCTTGGTGAAAATATTTATTTATTTATTTATTTAGTAAAATTTATTATTTGTGTCATTATTATTTTGATTTAAGTTACAGCTTTTCAACCAAACTATATAGTAATCTTATATATGAAACTATAACATAATTCGGTTCATTTAGAATAGTTGTCTACAATATAACATAGTTTTCAGATTATTTGTATGCATATAATTTTATATTATATATGTATGCTTATATTTTATATGCGTATTTATAAAATATATTTTTTCATTCTTAATGTATATTATCTCTTATAACTTATGTTTGTGATTGTTTTATTATTGATAATTTTACAAAATATATTTGTATCAACGACAGTGAACGTAATAAATTCTACACGACTAAATTAATCTAAATACGTTATAAATGAATCTATATTACTTATACAAAGTAATAATCTTATTAATTTAAGAAATAGATTGTCTATTTTCCTTATGAAATATATACTCACTAAAAAATGCTATTATATAAAAAACATGTATACGCATCTAAATAGTATTTTTCCACAAAATTACGTAATAATACTTATCAACTTTAAATGACTTCAACAATATTTTATTTTAAAAATGATATTATGATACTAAATTTGATTCTTCGTTTTTTTTTCTTTAAAATTGCCTTACATATAAAAAACGGCAAATAATAAATGTAAATGATTATTATTTTAATTAAGATTTATTAATTATAAGAACATAAAAGCTAATTAAAAGTAAAGTTATTACATAATTAATTTTAATTTGTATAAATTCACAAATTAGCATTATATATATCTTCAAATTGCAACCAAAATAATTATATACAAATTTAATTTAAAAAACAATTTGAAATAACAAAAAACATATACATAATGTAAAAAGATATAATATATTTATTATTATATTTTCGTGTTTTAACTTAAAAAAATAATTGAAAATGTTACATTTATATTTATGAAAATACAAAACAATAATTAATATAAGCATTATTAACGCACATTTATATTTAATTTTCTTATTCATCTTCTATTTCGTATTCGCAATTGCTTCTTACATCAGAAATCCAATCAACAATTGCTTTTAAAATGTCTTCATTTCCTGCCTCTATCGTTATAGCATGATTCATGCCATCAACAGAATGAAATTTTTTGTTATGAGCATTTACTTTATTATAAAATGAAACTGCCCCCTCATAAGAACACGAGCTATCATCTTTTGAATGCACAAATAATAAAGGAATATCCTTTGGCATATATTTAATATTACAATTCAATGTGATCGTTCCTTTTATAAGTTCAGAAATACATTTATATTTTACTTCATCACTATTTCGAAATTTATCATATTTACATATATTAGCATGATGTTCGGACTTTTTATAACGTGATGACGAAGTTCGTTTATGAGGCGCAACACAAGACAGGAACCTTGTTGCAGGTAAATACAAATATTTAAATGATTTGTTTCCAGCATTCCATGATGTTTTTAATATTATCATACCAGATAAAGATACGCAACCTTTAATATTTAAATCATCTAAATAATTATAGCATATTTCATGTTTATCATTAGAACTAACAATAGCATTTGTCGTAGAAGAGGTACTAGCACAGGAATGATCGGAATCATCATTTTTAGGATTCGTAATGCAGCGCTTATTCGAAATGTGTTTTACAGAGTTATCATTAATCATATTTTCTACCAGATCATTATCAATTTCATTAATATCAGTAGAACTGTCTAAAATGATGTTACATTTTTTATAGTTACTTGACTTTCCAGAATTAGTTTTATATTGATTTTCTTTCCCTAATAATTGTAATATCCTTAAAGCAATATTTCCTCCCATCGAATGTCCAACAATATACATAGGAAGCTTTTGTTTTTTGGTTGTTATTATATCATGTGATTTGTCATCCGTTTGATTTTCATTCGAGATTTCATTTTGAATTTGATTCATATATTGTATTACATCATCAACTAGATCATTAAAACAAGTAAAATCTCCTCTTACATCTTTCCATGCCTGTGATTCCCCATGTCCTTGCAAATCTATCCCATATACTGAATAACCATTTTGATTAAATTTTTCAATCCAACTATCTTTATAAATATAGTAATTATTAGTGTCTACTACTAAGTCTTCACTTCCATTTGGCATTTTTATATTTATTTTCATAAAAGTTAATCGAGTATGAGCTTTTAATCCATGTATTAACAATATAATTCCTATAGCATTTTTAACTACCCACCCATATGTTTTTAAAAGTAAGCCATTTTTATTACATAAACAACCAATCTTAGGATCACCATCTAATTTACTTCGTGTACTACTTCTTAATTCATCATTATTCGATTCAAGTTCGTCCATCATCAATATTATTGAATATAACAACCCATATTACAACTAAAAAAGTATATATTATTTTATAGCCAAAATATATGTGTACAAATTATTAACATAAAAAATATATCATACTAATCATATTATGGCTGTATACAAATTTATACATACAAACTCTGCATATATATTATATCAGTATCAAATAATATTAATAGCATTGCATGTACATTATATTAACATAACAAATCGTAAACAAATTATAAGAAGTAGAAAAAATGTATAATAGTTCTTTATCTCATTTTCGAAGTTTTTTCTAGCATTTCATCCAATCAGATGAAATTACAATTGATATAATAAGATGAATACAAATTATTATATATTGTTTGCTTTTTGGTAATATATTTTTGGTTTTATTTAATTTTCTTAATTTCGATAATTAAAATATGATATAAGAAAAAATATATAATTGCTATATATTATTTTTTTATTAATAAATAATGAATTATATAATGGTTTTATTTAAAAAATAATTAATAATGAAGAAATACAAATATTGCAATCATATTATAAAAGCGACGAAAAAAAAAACGACAACCAAAAATTTTTTTTTTTTTACTGCGACATAATAGCAAGTATATTTAAGTTGGTATAAATAAAAAATATAATATTATTAATATAATTTTTTAATAAGTATAAAATATAATTATTCCCTGAAATAAATATTATTAATAGATATAATACTTTACAACTGTTAATTATTATGACATTAATTATATATTATATGAAAATTTATAAAAACATTTATATTTTTTTTATTTAAAGTAATAAACATTTTATTTACCTTAAATTATTGTCTACAATTAATAGCATATTTCTAAAATTTATGATATCATTTTAACCGTAAACTTTACAAACATATCTAAAAAATTGATTTTTTCATTTTATGTGTTTATAATTTATATTATTATCACAATTGAGTGAATATATGTGCTACTATATTTAGCATACGTTAACAAAATAAAAACGATCCAAAATAGCAGAAAAAAAAATTGAATCAATATTTTTAAATATTCTCAAAATATATATAAGATAATGTTTTTAAGGACTATCTTTTGTAATATTTTAAATAGTCAAGATGCGAAAAACGAATGTGTTTAATACATTTTATTATTTGCCATTTGTCTATAGCTACAAATCCTAAAATCATGCTATGTTTTTTCATAAAAATGTGCGTTATATGAAATGCATTAAATTGGGTTTGAGGCATGGTGTTAATTAAGAATAAAGATAATTAGGCACATATTAGTAAATAAAATGGTTAATAAGTGGCTTTTCTTTATGCTTTACATTTGGGACTTTGTTGTGTTTTTGGTTAGTGTTCAGGTTTAGAGTTGCATTTTGGGAAATCCATATTTTGGGTCAGGGTTGAAGTTTTGTATATGGAACCCATATACGGGTTATGGTTAAATACTCGATTGCATTTAATTTTGTATAATTTTTAATAATTTGATAATATTTATTAGTTTAAGGAATTTTTAAAAATATATATAGGAAAAATGTTATTAAAAACATGTATACACATCTAAATAGTGTTTTTCCACAAAATTACGTAATAATATTTATCAACTTTAAATGGCTTCAACAATATTTTATTTTAAAAATGATATTCTGATACTAAATTTGATTCTTCGTTTTTTTTTCTTTAAAATTGCCTTAAATATAAAAAACACCAAATAATAAATGTAAATGATTATTATTTTAATTAAGACTTATTAATTATAAGAACATAAAAGCTAATTAAAAGTAAAGTTATTACATAATTAATTTTAATTTGTATGAATTCACAAATTAGCATTATATATATCTTCAAATTGCAACCAAAATAATTATATACAAATTTAATTTAAAAAAATAATTTGAAACAAAAAAGAACACATATATAACGTAAAAGGGCAAATATATATATGATTTTTTTTTCATGTTTTGACATAAAAAATTAATTGAAAAATTTACATTTATGTTTATAAAAATACAAAACATTAATTAATATAAGCATTATTAAAGCACATTTTATATTTCATCTTCTTATTTGCCTTCATCATTCGCTCTTAAATTAGAAATCCAATCAATAATTTTTTTTAAAATTTCTTCGTTTCCTGGCTTTGTCGTTGTATCATGATTCATACCCTCAACAACATGAAAAATTTTATCAGTGACGTTTGCTTTATTATAAAACGAAACTGCCCATTCATAAGAACAAATACTATCATCTGTTGAATGGACAAATAATAAAGGAATCTCTTTTGGCATATAATTAATATTACAATCCAATGCGACCGTTGCTCTTATAAATTTAGACATATTTTTATATTTTTTTCCATTAATATTTCGAAATATATAATATTTACATATATTAGAAAAATATCCGGACTTTTTATTACGTGGTTCTGATGACATTTGTACATGAGGTAAGACATAGGCCAGGAAGTCTGCTAAAGGTAAATAAAAATACTTATATGCTTCGTTTCCAGGATCCAATTTCGATTTTATTCTTATCATGGCAGATATACATATGCAACCTTTAATATTGAATTTATCGAAATAATTGTAGCATATTCCATGTTTATCACTAGCAATAGGATTTGTAGCAGCAGAGATACTAGCACAGGAGTTATTGGAACCATAATAATTTGAATTATTCATATCATGCAGACCTTTGTCATTATTATTAATATTAGTAGAATTGTTTAACATGGTGTCACCATTTTTATATTTATTTGAATTCCACGCCTTAACTCTATCTTCTTTTTCTTTCCCTAATAATTGTAATACTCTTAAAGCAATATGTCCTCCCATCGAATATCCAACAATATACATAGGAAGTCTCTTTTTTTTAGTTGTCGCTATATTATTAGATTCATCATCCTTTTGATTATCACTTGAGGTTTCATCGTAAATTTTATTCATATATTGTATTATATCATCAATTAGGTCATCAAAAGAACTAAAATCTCCTTTAAATTTTCCAAACGATTGTGATTCGCCATGTCCTTGCAAATCTAGTCCATATACTGAATAACTATTTTGATTAAATTTTTCAATCCAACTATCTTTATAAATATATTGATTATTATTGTCTACTACTAAGCCTTCATTGTTATTTGGAATTTTTATATTTTTTTTCATAAAATTTAATCGAGTATGAACTTTGAATCCATGTATTAACAATACATTTCCTATAGGATTTTTAACTATCCATGCGTATGTTTTTAAAAGTAAACCATTTTTATTACGTAAACAACCAATCTTAGGATCACCATCTAAACTACATTGTGTATTTCTTAATTCACTATTATTCAATTCCCCTCCTTCCATCACCATTATTATGGAATATAATAATCCAAGATACAATTAAAAAATATATATATTTTTTATAGCCAAAATATATGCATATATATAATTAAAATTTTATTTTTCAAATATATCATACTAAATCGTATATGACTGTATACAAATTTATATATGCGAACTCTACATACATATTAATTATATCAGTATCAAATAATATGAATAGAATTGCATATATATTATAATAATATAACAAATCGTAAATAAATTATAAGAAATGGAAAAACGTATAATTATCGTTTTTTATTTCATTTTCGGAGTTTTTTCTAGCATTTCATCCAATCAGATGAAATTACAATTGATATAATAAGATGAATACAAAATATTATATATTGTTTGCTTTTCGGTAATATATTTTTGGTTTTATTTAATTTTCTTAATTTCGATAATTAAAATATGATATAAGAAAAAATATATAATTGCTATATATTATTTTTTATTAATAAATAATGAATTATATAATGTTTTTATTTAAAAAATAATAATGAAGAAATACAAATATGCAATCATATTATAAAAGCGACGAAAAAAAACGACAACCAAAAAATTTTTTTTTATTTTTACTGCGACATAATAGCAAGTATATTTAAGTTGGTATAAATAAAAAATATGTATTATTAATATAATTTTTTAATTATAATAAGTACAATAATTTCCTAGAGAAAAATGTTACTAATAAATATAATATCCTATAACTATTAATGATTTATGGTATTAATTATGCGTTATAAGAAAATATATAAAAATATTTACATTTTTTTTATTTAAAGTAATAAATATTTTATTTGGCTCAAAATTATTGTCTATAATTAATAATATATTGATAATAATTTAATATAAATAATAGCATTATTGTTTTATAGCAATAATCGATAAAAAGGAAACTGGAAATGAATAAAACATATTATACACATTATTTAAAGCGTATTCTTTCGAGGAAACACCTTTTATTAATAAGAAAATGAATAAAAATATATATAGTTTAGTTACTGTTGCTTCCTATATCCTTTTGATTGTAACAATACAATGTTTTACTAATAATGTAAGGCGAAAAACACAGCAAATAAAAATATATATTGAAAAGTTATATGCATAGATGTGTTAAGCGTTGATTTTTTTTATTTCATCTTATATAAAAAATGCAGTTGTTACATATTATTATGTATGCATGAAAGATACATTTATTAATACGTTTATTGAAATGTAGGAATATTTAAATAAATATTTCAAGAAAAATAAGAACGTACATGATGAATATGAAATAAACAGCATAGATATAAATAATAATGAAAAACTTAGATATAGAAGTCTTTCAGAACATAATATAGAAGATAATTACGCTTTAGTTCCTACTAGGATTCGAAAACCTTTAAATAATAAAAGGTCTAAAGGATTTAATTGTTTTAATATATTTAAAAGAGATAAAAAAACTAATAAATCATTAAATAATAATGAATCTTTTCTTAACGAGGTATTTCGAGTGGGGAATAATCTGGATGGATTTCTTGCAAAAAATCCAGAAAATTTAAAGCTTTTATCACAATTAATAGAAAAACTCGAAAAACAACCTTCAAACAACAACGAATCTTTTCTTAAGGAAGCATTATTGGTGGGAAATAATAAGGATGGTTTTTTAAAAAATGATCCAGAAACCATAAACATTTTATCACAATTAAAAGAAAGATTGGATAATCATCCTTCAAGTAAAAATGAATCTTTTCTTAAGGAATTATTGATGGTAGGAAATAATATACATGACTTTCTTGCAAATGATCCAGAATCTGTAAATATTTTATCAAAATTAATAGAAAAATCCGAAAAGCAAGTTTCAAATAACAACGAATCTTTTCTTAAGGAAGCATTATTGGTAGGAAATAATAAGGATGGTTTTTTTAAAAATGATCCAGAAACCATAAAGCTTTTATCACAATTAAAAGAAAGATTGGGTAATCATCCTTCAAATAAAAATGAATCTCTTCTTAAGGAATTATTGATGATGGGAAATAACCTAGATGGGTTTCTTGCAAAAGATCCAGAATCTGTAAAGATTTTATCACAATTATTAGAAAAACTCGAAAAACAACCCTCAAATAACAATGAATCTTCTCTTAAGGAAATATTGCTGATGGAAAATAAGATGCATGCCTTTTTTGAAAATGACCCAAAAGCTTTAGAGCTTTTATCACAATTAAAAGAAAGATTGGGTAATCATCCTTCAAGTAAAAATGAATCTCTTCTTAAGGAATTATTGATGTTGGGAAATAATACGCATGACTTTCTTGCAAATGATCCAGAATCTGTAAAGATTTTATCACAATTAATAGAAAAATCTGAAAAACAAGTTTCAAATAACAATGAATCTTTTCTTAAGGAAGCATTATTGGTGGGAAATAATAAGGATGGTTTTTTTAAAAATGATCCAGAAACCATAAAGCTTTTATCACAATTAAAAGAAAGAGCGGGTAATCATCCTTCAAAATTTAAACAAAGCGAGTAATCTCCATTTAATAATTATATTAAAACGGTATCAAACTAAAAAACGAACAAAAAAATTCTTTCTAATTATTACTTAAACTCCAATGTTTGACATGTGATACCTCTAGACGAATGAACTATGCTGGAATTTTCGACATTTACGAATTCATATTTTAAGTTTATAATTTTATTATGTAATTATTAAAATAAATGTAATATGTTTGAATAAAACGCTAACATATATATTTATATGAATTTGTTCGTCATTTATACATATTTATAGTATATAATTTGTAAAGAATATTCCTAAAATAATTAATAATTAAATAAGATTGATTCGTTTGCTATAACCATGGTATTTATTATTTATATGCGTATAATTTCTACATTGTATATGCATGTCTATAGAATACATAATTGTGCATTTTTAATGTTTATTATGTCTTAAACTTATTTTTATGTTTGTTTGTTATTTTATATAAAATGTAGCTTTAAGCATACAAATTTGAACATGAAACTGTGTGCTTATTTTATTAATATATCTTTGGGTATTATTATTTTGTAAACGCCAACCTATAATTTCTTCTTTTTTTTGTAATACTACACAATAATAATTATTTTTAGACTTTATTTAAATGAATATTATTATTATAATTCATATAAGAAATGCATTGTTTTCTCATTAAGTTTGTAAATATATGTGTACATTTTTTTTATTTCTATAGAACCCGTAAATTTTCTTTAAAATAAATTTATAAATTCATTATTAATATTTGGCACCCATGAAGGTTGCTATTTAGTTTTTCATAGTTACATAAATACGCACAAACACTACGTGTTTGCCGTTTCAAAAAATATATTTATCTTTACAATATAAACTACAAACAAATTATATACAAATCAAGCATTATTTAAAAATCAAATTGAGGTTATGTAACAATAATTTAAAACACGCATAACACATGAAAATAAGTTTATTTTGTTAATATATGTATCAAAGTTTTAAAAGATATCATTTGGAAATATGTTTATTCCTTTTTAATAATATCTCTTAGTTTGGTAATATTTAACATTCTGTTTAATTTATCCCTTTTAACAAAGTAATTTGGGATACTGGGGGTAATATTTGCATCAATCTGAGAAAAGAAACAAAAATTAATAAATATATAAATGCTCCATTTATATTAATGAATATATAGTCATGCTAGAAATAAAATTGTAATAATTATTATATAACAATAGTTGTTTTGTTATATCTTTCCATTTGTTTTGGCTATAAAGAATATTTTTATAATTTTAAATATTAAATGAGTTTATTTTAAGATTACTATTACATCATGTTTATATGCATTTCCCACTGTTACACCAATTATTTCTATTGTTTCATAATAATAATAATAATGTGATAAAACTTATAATATGAGAATCACAGATTCTGTGATTTTTTCATCACTTTTAATATAAATTTTGTTAAATAATATTTTTAGGAATATTGGCATTTTATAAAAATTATTTATTGGTAGCAATATTGATGTCTATGTTTTTTTATAAATGAATACAAATTATAAATACTTTTAATAGTAAAGCAAAGTATATATAAAATTAAAAAACATAAAAATAAATATAATATAAAAATAATGAACACAATGTTGTAAAATCAAGAAATATATATATATATAATTAGTTTTATTTTATTTTAATATTTTTGATGACAAGGTGTTCATGCGCTATGTGTCAGGGTTCTATACTATGAGTTATAGTTTATTATATGAAATTTATGTTTAGATTTAGGGCAATATTTTTATTAATTTGTTTATAATTTAATAATATTTATTTGTCTATACTTGTTGGGTTCAAGGTTTAGAGTTATATTGAATTATATATATTAATATGTTCATTTTATGAATATTTTTATTCTACATATATGTTTTATTTAATACTATAGTTTCCCAACGCCATGCTGTAATGATAGCAAAATGAAATAAATAAATCGTTACCTTATATTGTTTATATTTATGTTATATCGTATTTGATTTTTTCTATTAATGCATATAAAATTTTTTAAAAGCTGTCGCAGTTTTATATAGTTTATTATAATGTTACATATATATATGTACATAAGATATATTGGTATTATATGTTATAACTAATAATATAAAAAAATATTACATATAATGTAGTATTTGTATTGAAGCATTCTAATCATTTCATTAATTTTATTACTATAAATGGCATTAAGATCAAATATCACTTACAGGCAAAAATATATATCACAGTCTGTTTGCAATAAACAATAGATCAAAGTTTACTTTTACTATAAAGGGCACGAGCAACATCATATATATGTATTATATGCATAATATAGTTTTTAATAATAATATGATATTGTTCTTAAATAAAAATTTATACCAATATAAGGAAAAAAATGGGGAAATGAAGTGTTTTTTCAATATGGATTTGGTGTTCAATCATCATAAAGCAAAACACACGAACATATATAAGTTATGGAATTGAATCTCAAATATTGGCACTTTTTAATAAATCCAATATATTATATATATGCCATATAAAAATAAAATATTCCAATAAAGGCAGATTGATAACATAAATATATTTAAATGCCTCGAATTACTTCCATCTTATTGATTTGTTTAACTATATAAATTAATTTTTATAGTGTATGGGGCATACTTGAATTTTGGATCAACTGCCATAATATGATATGAAAATAGATAATATCAATCAGAAACTACAATTAGAGTGATGCTGGTGAATATGCTCTTTGAGGATAACTACTTGGTGATGGTGGTCTATTTTTATTTGATCCTGCGACTACGCTTTTGGCTGGACCAGCTAAGGGTGTTGTTTTAACTTCCGATGCTTTGGATTTTGATTTAAAGATTCCTTTATTTTTTAAATGCATTACACCAAAAGTACCAGCTGCTGCTAATGCTAATGTTGTAAGTATTGTAGATATAAGTGCAGCTTTGTTATTTTTAATTTTGTTAGCAAGGGAGTTACCGCCTTTTGGATTTGGTTTAGCTTCAACATAATTATTAGATCCTGGGACGAATACATTTATGGCCAATAAAAAGGCAATAAAATATAATGCTTTTGTTAATTTCATTTTCGTATAATTAAGTAAAAAAATTATAATATAATAATTTTAATAATAGCAAAAAAATATAATAAATATATAAAACGAATTAATGTAATTATAAGAATTTATTATAACAATAAGATAAAAAATAAATTGCAATAAATAAATATTATGATAGTAACATTTAAAGTTTTTATTAATTAAAAAGTGTTTTTTAAAGGATAAAAAAATTATGGTATTTATACTATAAATATTTTTTTAATTATAAACTTAAATAATAATATAATTATATTTTTTTGTGAAGCTGCAGTATTAAAAATATGTCTTTAATATAAAATTTACTAATTTTATTATTTGTTTTCTTAATTGGATTTATATTTTATTGTGTCGATTATTGAATTTAATTACATATTATTGATAATATCTTCACATATTCTTTGAATTATATGATATGATATTATAGTGCATTATTAACCTCTAAATTTTATATGTTTTTTATAATAATTTGTGTCGAGACAATTTTATACTATTTTAAAGCTAATAAATATTAAAATTATAATAGTAGTGAGTAGTATTGGGCATTTTTTTTGATAATAGTATTAAATTTTAAAGATAGAGACAATTAAGAAAAACAACACTGTATATAAAAAGGATATATATATATTTTTTTTAATATATATAGCGCACCAATTTTAAATATTCTATATAAATTATTGTTATTAAACTTTTTCCTGCATTAAATAAGAAAACATAAATTTAATAAGGCATTTTTTTAAAATACTACATTCGCACTTGTTATTGAAAATTTAATTTATAGCTAGCTAACTAAATATTATGCATAAAATTAAAAATTTTGGGAATATTCCAATTCATTATCATTAGTTTTGAAACCATTTAATTCATAAATATCTCTCATGGAATTTATAGTGATAATAAATGATTAATATAATAACAGAACATTATTATAATGATATATAGTGTGCATGGTCACATTAAACAAATAAGATAAAACAAATGAATTATAAAGTTAAAAGCTCGTGCTTCTCCTTTTTAAATAATGCTATTTAGTATTATCGTTTATATATATATATATATATATATAATATTATGGTATGCTTAATAGTTTTATAAAATTAGTATGGAGAAAGGGTTCAGGGTTTTTTACTCAAGTGTGTACCCTGATTTATTTTGGCAAAATTTTTAGTAATAATATTGATTGTATATGAAATATTATTATATGCATATATAATAAAATACAGGTCGTACTTAATTTTTATGAATTGCATCAAAATAATTATAAAGACATTTTTTTTTTACAAATTCATTTAACATCGATAAATATTTATCACTTACATAAAAAATATAAAAGGTTAGGGCAATATAATTATTATTTTCATCACATACCCATAAATTCTTTTTATTTTTATAAATATGGTGTACATAAATTTTCACATTAAATAATGAATATTTGAAAATAGCAAATAATTGCTTACAATTTATTAGACAACAAAAATATTATTAACAATATATTGTTTTGCAGACGCATTATTTGGTTTGTAAAAACTGTAATGTTTATTGATGTGGAACGAGAAAATAATGATAATATAGAGGATTCAGGGGAGTGTAATAATTGTAGACTGATAATGATAAAATTATGGCTGGATGGATATTCCTTCTTAAAAAAATTTATGATTCTGATTTGGTTGACAATGATGTACCAAAGAATATGAATATTAACGAATATATTATCACATGGTTAATTTATATGTTAAAGCTAAAAGATGGTAACAGCATCACCAATTTAAATGACTTTTATTATCAATATAAAAATCAACGTGGAGAACATAGCTTGGTTTCAACTAATGGTAAAGATTATTTTAACATTATTGATAATATTATAATTAATAAAAACTATTTGATGGATATGGATAAGAACATTATATCTAAATTTTATAATTTATTAAAATCATTATGTAGCATGTACAATGATATTAATAAGGATACGCCAGATTGTACACAATTTCGCAAAAAGGTAAAGAATTTGTTGGAATTTTTGAAAAACTTAATAATGATTTTGATATTAATGAAAACAGTTCATATAGAAAAATATTGTCTAGTTTATCAACTTATTATGATAATTTTAAAAAATATTGTGATAAAAATTGCAATGGTTGTAGCAGTATTCCACCTCTTCCAACAACAAAAACAATACAAGTTTCTGCGCATATCTCTGAAAATACATCATCAAGTTCGTCGATATTAAACACATTAATTTCAGGTTTATCAATATTTTCTTTAATACCAGCTTTCTTGGGAATTGCTTATAAGGTAAATATTAAGGAATTAAAAAGTATAATATTTAAATTGTATTTTTGTGATCCCTTATATGCGTTTATCAAAAAATATATATACGATTACCATTTTTATATTAGTATTCATTATTTGGAATTAATAAACTATTCCAAAGACAATATATAAGAAAAAATTTAAAAAAATAAAGAAAAAAATGAAAGTTAATATATTATTCGAAGAATAATAGTGAGTCCAGGAACAGTAATAATGATTGATATATGTTACGAAACTGTCTATTTGGAAATAAGTCATTTTTGACCATATTTTTGGATCATAATTTTTGTGTTTATAAAATCATTTAAATAACATAATGAATAAAATATAAAATTACTATGCATATTATTGCATTTTTGTATTGTTTTTGTATTGTTTTTATATGATTTTATGTAGTGGGTCAAGGTTAAGGTTATGTTTATGGTACCCACATATGGGTTAGGGTTAAGTGTTACATTACATCTAATTTTGTATAATTTTTAATAATTTGATAATATTTATTAGTTTAACGAATTGTTTTAAATATATATAAGACAAATTATAACAATTGAATTTCGTGTTAATATAACTTAGTGGTAAATCTGTTGAACTACGCATGTTTTGTATTTTATTGTTAAATTTGCATTAATGAGTTATAGGGCAATTAGCCAAATATTAAAATCGATATAGAAAAATGAATCCAAAGCATCGATTTTATTCTATAAGATAACATCGATTTAAATAATTTAATATTTATTATGAGAAATTGTGGGAAAATGGAATTAATTGATATAGAGAATGTTATACAAATCGATCTCATTCATTTATTAATTTTTTTTTTTGTTTATAAAAGAAAAAATATTATTTATATGATAAATTTAATACGTTTTATTCTCGTGCTAAAAATATATGGATTCGTATTTAAAAGACAATACAAAATTCAAGCAATAATAAATAAGCCATATTGCATTTCTTAGTATAAATAATTCGGGTTTTAGTATATGGAAGCCATATTAATGGTCATTCACCTATTTTTATAAAAAAATATAAAATATTATTAAATGATATTAAACATTTGAGAAGTATAACAATAAGAACGCATTTAGATGCAAATAATAATTTTTGGTAGTCGTTTTTCATATTTTTGCATAAATTGATTTACAATATATATGCATCCAATATTTATTACCACAATTAAATTATATTAATTTGGATGTAGACATACAAAAATAAAAAACATGTTTATAAAGTATCAAGGATGTTATTAAATGAACCTTTATGCTACACTAAAAACTTATTTATATAAAATATGTAAAAAAATATTTTAGGTTGAATTTGTTGCATAAATTTGTTTGTTTGTAATTAAAATAATTTGTTCTTTACGAAAATGGTTTGTTATTTGAAAAAAACATAAATATAAAATTTTCGAAATTGTATATCTACATCTTTGATGATAGAGTTATTGTATATGGATATAAATTAGTGCATTATTTTATTTATATTTTAAATATAAAAATTAATTTTGTTATATTAAATATAATGGTTTAATTAAACAAAAATATTCACGAACAATATATATATTTTTATACATTTAAAATATATTATTTTTTATTTTTATTATTTATATTAAATTAAAAATAAAATATAAATTTTTTTTAACGTGTAATTGCAGGATTATAAATTTGTGGGTGACTTAAAATAGCAGCAACATATATTTCCATAAATAGCATATAACTTGTTTATATAAATTAAAATAAAAAATTTGTAATATTAAATAATAGCATCATTGTTTTACAAAAATAATATATAAAAAGGAAACTAAAAGAATAAATAATATATATTATTTAAAGCGTATTGCTTTGTGGAAAAACTTTTCATAAATAAAAAAACGAATAAAAGGATATTTAGTTTAGTTTGTATCGTTTTGTATGTCATTTTGGCTGTATCAATAGATTGCTCGGAACAGAAAGTTGTCAAAACAAAATATAAACTAGTATATAGAAAATTATATAATAGTGTTTATTTACATGTTGTGACATATCAACGAATATACATATTATTATATTTATTTCTAGCATGATCAATCTAAGACATCTGGCTTAAGAAGTAGAATCATTCGTGCTATCAAGAAAATAAACGGAAGTAACAAAAAAAATGTTATAGAATCTCAACGAGAAATCCAATTTAATAATAACAATAACAACCATTATAATTGTTATGGTTTATATGTCGACAATAATGATTTGGTTCGACTTTTTTATAGTTGTTTATGTGGTAATAATTATAGTGATTAGGAATATGATTAGGCTCTCCATTTATATATTTATGTATTAATATTTTAAGTTTATAATTGATTAGATAAATGTCAAAATAAATACAATTTGTTTATTATAAATTGTTAATATAAAATTTATAAATTTACTTACATGGAAAATATTTGGCTTATTTCATTATTGTATATAATTCGTGAAAAAATTCAGAAAATAATTAATAATTGAAATAAGATCGATCCGTTTGCTATAATTATAATATTTGTTATTTGTAAGCTTATAATTTTACATTTTATATGTACATTTATAAAATAAATAATTTTGCATTTTAATGTATATTCTGTCTTATAACATATGTTTGTGTTTTTTTATTATTTTATATAGAATTTGGCTTTAAACACACAAATTTGAGTGTGACACTGTACATTTGTTTTATTCATATATTTTTGGGTATTATTTTGTAAATACCAACCTATATATATTTTCTCTTTTTTGTAATACTACATAATAATAATTAACTTTATAAGTATCACTTTGCAACATTCAAGAACTCATTATGTAAAATATAAAAATGGTGTATCCTTTATAAAAGAATTAATATATATTTTAAAAAATAAATAATATAATATTTACATCCATAAATACTTTTATTGAATAGAATTAAATTTATTACAACGGCACATAAATTAATTCTATAGAAATAGAAAAAATTAATAAATAATAGGATATTAACAGATGTAGACAATCAATTTTATTTTAATAATTTTTATGAATTAAATTTGAATCTTGTAAATCAATTTAATGACTGTAATGATGATAAAGAAATAATACATCTTCGAAATATTATAAATTCACATGTAAAGAAGTATAAAGAAAGTAATACGTTACCCAATTTAAATAATGTAGATAAAAAAACGAAAAAGTTAATCTACAAACTTCAAAAAGAATTCGAAGAAGCAGAAAAAGAGATTGATAATATAAGGAATGATGAATTAGCAATAAAACCAATACAAGATAAAAGAATAACAAAAAAAGATGAAAATATTTCTCTACTAGAGCACGAAGATTTTAAAGAATTGGAAAATTACGAAAATATTTCGAAGAGTAAATACGATTTTGAAAGTGAATATAATGAAATTACATCAAGTATTAGATATAAGAAAATACAAATTTATGAAAATATGAAGAAAATATATCAGAAATTTATTAAGAATAGTATAATGTTTTGTGTAGGTGGTTTTATGGTAGTGTCATTAGGAGTGTATAACTCAATAATATTACCTATATTGTATATGGGTTACATGGTTAAGAAAATGTGGAAACTCCTTAAACTGGACATAAAAAAAGACAAATTATCAAGATAACCACTCTTTATTATTATGTTTTATTATATTTATTTAAATTATTAAAAATAATATATTTAATATTTTATCCCATGTAAGATTACATTTTGCACTTTATAGAATAATGAAATTTGATTTAATTGTTTGTTTTATTATTACAAAATTTTTAATTTAATATATAATCACGTTATGTATTTAATTTTTCTTTTTTTAGTGTTTGTAAAAAACTCATTTACCATTATGTACATGCATATATACTACATATTAATGAATTTGTAATATAGTCATTTTTAGTTAATACTTATAATGATTTTAAAAAACTTAATTTAAATGTATTTATTAATAAAATTATAAGCTATATTGGGGGATATGGTTTAGATTTATTAATTTGTTTACGATTTTATAATATTTATTTGTCTATAAATGCTGATCAAATATATTTACAATTTTTGTGTGTTTAATCTCGAGATGGTGTCTATGTTTGTAAAAAAATGAGCAGTAAGCATTAAATGAAAGGAATACCATAAATAAAAAATCTTCATAAATAATAACAGTTATATTTGTAGCATCGACAAAATGAATCCATGCAGATGCATCCTAATATTAAAAGACAAACAAATAACATACAAAAAAAAGCATTCTTAAAACAAAAAAAACCTTATTATGGTAATTTAAAGCAACATTATGTATGGAAATAAATCGTTTTATTAAATAAATTTTCTAATATTACAGTTCTGAAAAATCAATATGAAATATAAATTTATATATTAATATGATAGCACTTATAATATGATCCACAAAAGCAATTGGGTTTAATCAAAGAGTGTCCATCAATCTAAGAAGAAAAACATAAATTGGTAAATATATAAAATGTTTAAATTTTTTGCAAATTATAATATATATTATAAATATGCACATTTATTTAAAACAATATTTTTTTAACAAATGTTTAAATAAGTTATTATGTTATTAAAATTTGTATATCGCTTACAGATCCGATATAGGTGACATTAGTACTGCCTTTATAATATTGAATGTAATATCCAGCTAGGTTAACAAACGTTTTTTTTAATTTTCCTTTTCTAATATCTTTTTCAGAATTAATGTTAGTTTTGAATGAATTTGCTTTTTTTACGATTGTGTTTTCGTATTTTTTTTTGGAAGGGTTGTGATCATTTATATCTGCTGATACATAGGCAATTATAGTTGTAATTTCTGATATCTACAAAATTAATAAAAATATATTGGATGAACTATTGTGAATAATATGAAGAATATGGTTTTTTGGGGGACGAAAAAAAAATTTCCTTACTTGAACCTTTGTAGCTAAAGCATAAAAGTATTTCTGAGGGGATCCACATTTTTTTTTGTAACGTTGTTGTATTATTACTAAATTTGGGTTGTACACACGAGCAACTTTTAAAAAAATAATAATTTTGCATTATGTAAATTAAAATATTATGAATTTGAAGATATGGAAAACAATAAATAATATCATATAACAATGGGAGCAATAAATCATGAAATGCTGAATAAATAGTAACAATAATATGTTAAGTTGAATAATTATTTATGTTTTGTATACTTTTAACATCGCCATTATTGAAAGGACTGGGATGATTGGGATCCCATATCTCGTTTATTGTATCATTATACTAATGGAAACATAGAGAAATATATGTATAAAATTATAATCATTTTTTAATTTTGATTGAGTTTATAAAATTAATATTGTTCTTTTGTAGATACCTTATCGGAACCACAAACCATATAATCAATTCTTTCAATATCTGTATGGTTTTCAAGTTTTTTTATACATAAATCCACATCAGGATTATTGTAATTTGTATATGTTTTATAACCTCCCACGCATGCAACATGAGATTCTAAATGTTTTACAGCTTCGTTCATAAGTTCTTCCGCTTCTTTAGTTTCTTTTGGGTTGGTACATAATAGGTCCTTGTTTTTTTCATATATTTCTTCTGAACTATCATTGATAAAAATGGACATATTTTTAATGTTTACAAAAATAAAGTTATTGTATTTATATTATAACATTATTGCACAGGTATGTATTTAATATTTTCATAATGAAATATGTAATATATATATTGTTGTATTTTCTTACGTAGCATAACTATTTTTTGATTTGGATTTTTTATTTTTTCTTCGAATAGCCTCAGCTGCAAGGGTTTCATTATTCAGATACACTGAAACACTTAAAAGAAAAAAAACAATTTGAATATAAAACTTATTCATTTTGAACTTTAGAAAGAAAATAATAAAATATATATTAGTATTTTTTTAATTAAAAATTAATAGCTTGAAAAATAGCATAAATATAATTAAAATTGAAGCAAATAATTTTCTCCAATAAAGCATAAAAAACAAATATTTGTTTTAAAAAAATACAAATTATTATTTAAATAGCAAAATTTATGATTTTATCAGATTTATAACTTTAATATATTTTTTATTTAAATAATTTAATCATAAAACGGCGTCAATAGAAGAAGATTTCATAAATAATGAATATCAAAAATTTTATGATTTATAATTTCATTAATATTATAATATTTAAAATAAATAATTTTGATTATATTATATAAACGATATTTTTAATATATAACATTATGAATACGTAAGTTTTATATTTTTATAATTGATTAAACTCAATTTAAAATTTATAAAACGTCTTATTGCATGTGGAATCACATATAAATATTTTATTTATATGTAATAGAAAAAAACTGTCGTTTTTACATATAGAAAATCAATAATTATAAATAAAAATATAAAAGCAAGAAAATAATATAAAATACATATATGCTTTATTAATAATTATATTAAATCGTTGTTTTGATATTTTTTTCTATTTGTTTTACAAAATTTCATCGAGAATACATCGTTTTTAATACAAAGGATGTCTATTATATTTTTAAATATAAAAATAATTTAATTTAATTTGAGAAATGCAGCTAATTTTATGCTACTAATATTATTATAATAACAGTATTTTTTACTTCATCATAATAATAGTATGATAAAATATATATGATGATAAATCGCGTTTTCTGTATTTTTTTTATGCTTTTAATACAAATTTTACTAAATACCATTTTTCTATCAAAATTGCTAATTTTATAAAAATTATTTATTGGTGGTAATATTGATATCCATATTTTTTTTATAAATTAACACAAATTATAAATTGCTTTTAATAGCGAAACAAAGTATATATAAAATTAAAAAAAATACAAATAAATAAAATATAAAAATAAAATAATGAAATATAAGTTGTAAAATCAAGAAATATATATACACACATAAAATAAAATAAATTAATTTGTTTATTTTAATTTTTTCGATATCGAGGTGTTCAAGTATTATGGGTCAAGGTTATGCATAATGGGTTATTGTTTCGTTCACTGAATTTTTGTTTTGATTTCGGGTTCGGGGTATATTGTAATTTAATTCTTTATAATTTGATAATATTTTTGTCTGTGAATGTTGATTAAATATTTGTCTATCCCCGTATGTTTTATCTCAATATTATGTCTAAATACGCACCACAAAAAGGACATAGCCATTAATATGAAAGGGGTCGAATAATATATTTTACATAAGATACAATACCTTCATCAAATTCGATTGTATATATTGCATGTGGCAATATTATAACTTCACATTTTATAATTTATTTCTAATTTTGTCTAACTATATATAAGAACCCTTATTATATATTATATAAGGCGTGTTAACCCATAGCTATGTTGAACCATGAGTAACACAGTATGTTTCTTTGTTTGATGGAGCATTTTATTTAGTAAAGCTTATAATTCGTGTCATTATTATTTTAATTTAAATTATAGCTTTCCAAGCAAACAATATAGTAATCTCATATACGAGGTTATAACATATAATTATATTCATTTGGACCAATTGCTTACATTATGATATACTTTCAGGTTAATTGGTATATGTTTAATATTATTTAAACATAATACTAATATATAATAGGTAATCATAAAATATGGATTCATTAAATATCGATCGAGATTCGACAATACAACATATCTATAAAAGATGTTTTATGTATATAACATTTTTAATAACACAATAAAAATTAAACTATATATAGAATATTTTAAGTTTTAATTGTAGTTACTGTTATCTTTTTCTATTTCTTTATATTTGTATTCAAATTAATTAGTATGAATATTAGTTGCTTTATAAGCTTTAATTTATTTATCATAAAGTCATAATAATAGGTTAATCATTATTAATTTTTAAATTTTATAGTTTTGAGGTATATATATATTATATTTAGAATAGTTAAAAAATAAAATATAAAATGTTAATAAAATTTTATATATATTTTGTTCTAATGATTTTTATAATAATTAAAAAAAATTAAGTATATATGATTAGGGTTATTATTATATGCCTATAAATATAAGATAGTAAATATTCTACAAATAATATTGAAATATTATTTTTTATTGTAAAAAATTCATATAATTAAATATTAATTTTATCGAAAAAACACATAATAATTAATTTTATTTAAACAATAATATTTATACTAGGCTATTATATATGCACAAACTTATTTATATTTTAAATATAGTGCTATTACGAAATAATATATGCCCTAAAATGTTGCACTTTAAAACAATGAAGCATGGAAAATTAGTAATTGGTTTAAAGTATTTCTCTTGAGTGCATTAATTATCTCATTGTAGTGTACAGTGGTATATCAGTAACAATAATAATATAAGATTAATATATTATTAAATATGAACAAATATAATATTTTATTTGATACGCTATACGGATATAAATTCATTATATATATTATTAATCGGATGATAGAATTAAAATGGTATGCATACAGGATCAAATGAAGGATTATAGCATTTATTTAAGCCTTAATGTGGTAATATTAGAATTAGCACGACAAAAAAACAATATTAATTAAAGTAACAATTATATAATTTTCACTAAAAATACATTTATCCTATTATAGAAATAAATAAAATTTCATTACAAATTATGCAATGTAAAATATATGTTTAGATTATAAGTATAAATGTGTACTTAAAATGGTAGGTAGCTCATATTATATTGATTCTCAAATTAATTAATTATTCTAACCAAAGTATTTATAGAATTTTTAAATAAAAATTAATATATTAAATTATATTTATTTTCTTTATTATTTAAAATACATTTATTAATCATTTATATATTAAATAGATAATACGAATGAAAAGAATAATATACATTTTATATATAATAACTATTACCCCCAAACTAATTTATATTCATGATTCATTTTAATTGCAATAGCTCAATCAATATATTTGTATATTATGCTTTTTTAATTTAAAAAATTAGATACTATATACACTCAAAACTATTGATTAAGATAAATAATAATATTATATTTCATTTATTTAGAAAAGGAAATAATATTAAATTTAAACACAAATAGTGTTTTATATTTGTTAGAAATTATATAAAAAAGTGTAATATTTCACGTTGAACAATAGCATATATCAATACATGGTATTCAAATAATGAGATACAAATACATTTTTAACAATTATAGTAATAACACATTTTTAATTCTTTATATATTTATAATAATATAAAATTGGTTATGTTTTTACTATAAATCAAGAAAATGGATAGTTCTATATGTAGAAGCGTATAATAATTAGAAAATGTGTTTTATTTAAACTTATTAAAATGTTACACAAAATAATACAATGAAGCTATTCCGAATATTATTAAGAACAGCGATATTCGCATATGATAAAAATGTTTCGAACAAATCACAAAATAAGGATACTTACCTAAATTGTAGTAAAAGTGAATATATGTTTTATTTTATTATATGGTTGTATATTAATTTTAAATTGATATTATTATTGAGAAAAATGCTAATAGTGTGTTTAACTACTGGAAATTTCACATATTAAGGCAAATAATTGGATAAATTTTTTGATGGAGTATATAAGTTTTATGTAAAAACAATAGGATGCCAATCAACAGTTTAAAAATGAACTTATATCCCTATGGACAAACACTAAAAATGGTAAATAACTTTATTTTAAAATAAAACATATCTATCCTTAATTTTATTATGTTTAATTTACATTTAAATAATATTAAATTTTATTTGATAAATTTTGAATTAATGTATATTTTTATAACTATTTCTTAGTGTGAATTTCTTATTAAAGGTGATAGTTATTTTAAAGGTAAAAATGTCGATACGACGAAAATTAACAAAGAAATATCCATCAAAAGTTATTGTAGTAACGATGATTGTAAAACAAATGAAGAACGTATTAATGCTTTGACCGTATATATATATATGAAATTCAAAAATTCAATAAGAAAAACTAATTATAATAAGTATGATGAATGTTTCTTGATGTGGGTAAGTGATAAATTATTTAGGATACATAGCAAAAGCAAAGGCAAAAAGGATAAAACACGTTATATTGATACTATTATTTTAAAAAGTGCTTATGAGAAATATTTAAAGAATCATAAAGTAAAATTGGATTATTGGGAACTTTTTGATAGTATAAAGGGTTTGAAAGAAGCTTATCTTAGGTATATGGCCGAATTTTATTTATTACTTATTAGAATATGTAAAACAGTTGTAGATTATAAAGATAACGGTGCTGGAAGTAATAATCTTTCTAAATATTCTGACCATTGCCTTACTCAATATAGAAGCCTTTATTTAAGCATTTCTGAATGCAACTCATATCTTCGTTTATTGAATAAATTAAAAGGTATATATGATGATTTTAGAAGTTATGCTATTAAGAAAAATCCTTCAAACAATAATTTAGAAATTAATCTTAAAAAACTGACAAACCCAGATGGAGAAGAGATGGACGCGGTGAGATATTTTAAACCATATAAAATCACTAATAAAAAATGTTATTCTCAAAAAAAAAAAGCGGGCCCACCACCATTACAATCTTCTTCAAAAAAAGAACCACCGCCGCCACAATCAGAACCACCATCATCACAAAAATCTCAAGGAGGGTCAAATGGTCAAGATCCACCAAACATTTCAGACAGTAGTAAAAAAAATACAGGGGGGGGTGGAAGTGGCGGAGACGTAAATCCTGGTGATGGATCAAATGGTTCCACATCAAGTACATCAGAAGGATCCTTTGATTGGGGGTCATCAATTTTTAAATTTATATTAAATGGAGCGGAAAATTTGAAAAAAACTTCCGAATTTATTCACAAAAATCAGGAAAAGGTTAAAGAAGTTACGGATAAAATCAGTAATGTATATAATGACGCTAAGGATAATTTAAAAAATGTTTACGATAAATCTAATAAATATTTAAATAATTTTATTAGTAATGTAACTAGCCATTTGAATAGCATCGGTGCTCCTTCTAAACCAGATGGTAACCCGTCTGAACCCGAAAAATCAATAAATGGAAGAGATTCACCAAGCCAGTTACCATCAAATTCACAACCAATTATGCCACCATATCCATCACCAAATCCACTGCCAACTTCTCCACAAGATCCACAACTACCTTCATCACCAGACCCAATACAACAAAAACAACCATCTCCCCAACCACAACCTAACACACAGCAAATCCCAGATGTCCCAGCTCAAGTCAATCAACCTAACTCCCAACAAATTGGTCAATTGGTAAACTCACTAAGTTCTAACCCAAATTTGAAAAAAACATGGAATATATTTCCAACTACATGGAATGGATCAGGGGATTGTAAACCCGAAATAAAATTTATGAATGCCACATTAGTATGTTGTACATCTAAGCAGTGTAGTTTAACTGGTGTTTCGGTTACACTTATTTTAATACCCATTATTTTATTAATTGCATATAAGGTAAATAATAATATAATTACTAAATACAGCATTTTTAAAGAATTTTTATTATTGTAAAAAAATATATATTCCCCTATATTTTTATTTTAGTGTTTATCGTTTGGATCATCAAAAAAATCGGAAAAAAAAAACATGAAGAGAGTTATAAAATTAGTTGATGGAAACAGAAAGACAAAAATAATTATAAGTTCAGATGATAGGATCAAACGCCTAAAACCGGTTATAAATTCAGTTGGTAGAAAAAAAGATCCATTATTAAATATATACAAACTTATGCAGGCTGATCCTATACCATTTATTAATTTATTTTTTTTGTTAATTTTTTTTGTCTATAAAAGAAAATCCGATTGTTTGGAATTATAAATTTAATTAATAACTTATATTTTGGGATTAATATTCTATGAACCTTATTTTAAAACTCGATATAATTATTAAAAATTATAAATAAGTAAATTCGTTTATTACTATTATTATATGTAAATGAACTCATAAGTGTAATTAAAATATATATTTATATAATTATAATACGAAATTATATATTATTATAATATATAAAGATGATGTTGTTAGAATGGTTCACTTAATTTTCATTTATATATTTATTTATATAATTCTAAGAATAAAAACATTATTAAAATAACGAATGAAAAAAAAATATATATTTTATAAAATCATTTATTATTGTAAAAATTAATAATAAAATCTGAAAAAAATGTCCCTTTAAATCCTTGCTATATGCTACATACAATTGTTTTCTATAAATATTCAGTAAAAAATTATATATGATACTTTCTAACATAGATACATAAGTATTTGTTTTATTGAATGAATGATAAATCAATAACATATAAGAGTGCATTATAAATGTACCAATGTTATATATTTTGTTAAGGATACAATTCAGGATATACGGTTTTATGTTATAAAAAACTTAACAAATAAAAAAAAGTTAAAAACCAAATTCATGTTAAATGTCTTTTTTTTATTTCATATTAGTATGTATTATATTATTAATGTTTGTAAATCATCATTTTTTAATCTAAAATAGCATTATTTATCTTAGGATTTTTAATAAATTACTTAGATCATATACATTAATAGCTATAATAATAAAATATATAAGACAAATGAGCAATGCATAGCATTTAGCAAATATTATATATATAAAAAGAGCAAATATATTTTATTTTGTCCTCTCAAGGCGCAATATAGCAATCTAATTACACATATTTTTTTATTATGCTTAAAAATTTTCAACAATAGTTATTTAATTGTTATATATTTAATATTTACTAATTATTATTTTAAAAATGGTTTGGATTCAAAGACTTATTTAAGCTTAAAATGGCTCAATAATACGGTTTCAGTGCTAATTGTTATTTTAAACCGTATAAAGAGGCTCAAAATGTATTATAAAATAACCCAATAAGGTATATTTCTAAATTGAAGTATATAGGAATAAAAATAAAGTTATTGGATTTATTAAAATCGGCCATGAATTTATCTATATTAAATAATAATAATATAAATTTATGTAATTTGAATAGAAAATGAAACATGTAACTTAATTTAAAAATATTATAATTTTAGAAACAACTATATAAAACTGTAATATGTCGTATTAAATAACTATTTATATATTTTTAAGGATTATAGTAATAATAGCATTTTTGTATAAATGTATCATATATACATATGGCAAAAGTATATTAACCAACTCTCCATTTAAGGTAATTTCGATAATTGCCATAAAATAAGTATATCATGTCTAACGAAATATAATTGGTATGCAAAGAGGTTAAATAGATACAACAAATATTTACGTAATATATATAAATATTATTATCCCTTATAATCTTCAAATTATGGCAAAGCCAAGTTGTGATATTGAGAAAGTGGTATACAATTTTTTAAATAAAATATTCTCTTCCCATGTGTTTTATATGTTGTATCGCCCATAAATTATATTAATTTCCATTTTATTAGAATTTATATTAATACGTTTTTTGTTTAATTCATAAAATATATTTGTAGTATAAAGAATTTGGTACGATCGATAGCTATTTTTATGAGGAGGAAAATAATGGAACAACATCTCTAATATCTAAAGGACTAATCGACAATTATTGTCATTACGAGAATAAATCAGGAAATGGTAATTGTCATAATGATTATTTTGAAATGACTAGTTCTAGTGTTATTCATTTGATAAATAATTTAAAGGGGAAGTGTGGTTTAGATTTTGATAAACTTGCCGAATACGCTATTTTATGGTTAAGTTTTAAACTAAATAAAAAGCCACAACATAAATTCGCCAAATTAAATGATTTTTATAATAGTCATATAGAAAATAATAAGTGTTATAATGATATAATAAAAGATAGTCCTAGTATGACTTATAAGAAAATTATAGATACAAAAAAAGATTTGATGAATATTAAAGAAATATCTAAATTTGATGGTCCATTTAGTATATTATATTATTTGTATTATGGAATTAGTGATGTAGTTATTGATTGCGGAGAAAATTTGAAAATTGCTAATAGTTTTGTTAATCAATTTAATGATCTCAATAATGATCCTAATAATAAAGAAAACAGTTCATATAATAAATTGTTATCTACATTATCAAATGATTATAACAATTTAAAAAAATTATATAAAAAGAAATCTTGCGATTTTCCAGATCCTCCAGGATTAACCCCCCAAACAAGTCCTGTAGATAATTCTGTAAAAGTTTCTGGGCAAACATTTGGGGAGACTTCTGAAGGTACATCATCAAATTCGTTGATAGCAAGCAAATTAATTCCAGCCTTATTGACATTTTCTGTAATACCAGTTTTCTTGGGAGTTGCTTATAAGGTAAATAATAAGTAATTAAAAACTATAATATTTAAATTATATTTTTGTGATCCCTTATATGCGTTTATCAAAAAATATATAATTTACCATTTTTATATTAGTATTCATTTTTTGGAATTGATAAACTATTTCAAAGACAATATATAAGAAACAAATTAAAAAAAATAAAGAATAAAATGAATCATTATATATGATTCGATAAATAGTGATAATTCCAGGAACAATAATAATGATTGATATATGTTAATATGTCTATTTGGAAACAAGAAAATTTTGACAATATTTTTTAACGATAATTTTTGTGTCTATATGAATAATTGAATAATATAATCAATAAAATATAAAATTAATATGCATATTATTGCATTTTTGTATTGTTTTTGTATAATTTGTATATGATTTTACATAGTGGGTCAGGGTTAAGGTTGTGTTTGTGGAACCCATAAATGGGTTAAGGTTAAGTACCACATTACATTTTATTTGCATAATTTTTAATAATTTGATAATATTTATTAGTTTAACGAATTATTTTAAACATATATATGAAATAAGTTATTAAAAACATGTATAAGACAAATTATAACAATTGAATTTCGTGTTAATATAACTTAGTGGTAATTGTCTTTAGCCATGTATTTTTTGTTAATTTGTGTTTAATTGTGTTATGGGGAAATCGATCAAATGTCGGAATTGATACAGAAAAATAAATCCAAATTATCGATTTGATTTTATAATATAACATCGATTTAAATAATTTAATATTTATTATGAAAAATTGTGGGGAAAATGGAAATAAGGAAAAAGCATAAAAACGTTTGGAAATTTAGTTGATAAGAAAATGGAATTAATTAATATTGAGAATGCTATTCAGTCGACCCCGTCCATTTATTAATTAATTTTTTTAATTATAAAAGGGAAAATATTATTTATATGCTAAATAAATAATAAGGATGAAAAGAATAATATGCACTTTATATATACTAACTATGATCCTAAAACTAATTTATATTCATGATTCATTTTAATTGTAGTAGCTCAATTAATTTAATGTGTATATTACACATTTTTAATTTTCCAAATTAGATAAGATGTGCACTTGAAACTATTCATTATTATATTTATATATAAAGAAATGTTAGTACATAAGCAAAGTTATTACATATTCTAAAGTGAATTATTAATTAAGATAATTAAACGTATTATATTTATTTATTTAGAAAAAAGAATAATATTAAATTTAAACATAAATAGTGTTTTATACTTGTTGTAAATTATATAAAAAAGTGTAGTATTTCACGGTGAACAATAGCATATATCAATACATGACATTCAAATAATGAGACAGATACATTTTTAACAATTATAGTAATAACACATTTTTAATTCTTTATATATTTATAATAATATAAAATTGGTTATACTTTTACTATAAGTCAAGAAAATGGATAGTTATCTAATGTAAGAACGTATAATAATTAGAAAATGTGTTTTATTTAAACTTATTGAAATGTTACACAAAATTATACAATGAAGCTATTCCGAATATTATTAAGAATAGCGATATTTCGCATATGATAAAAATGTTTCGGACAAATCACAAAATAAGGATACTTGTCTAAATTGCAACAAAAGTTAATATAAGTTTTATTTAATTATATTATTGTATATTATTTTAAACTATTATTATTATTAAGAATAATACTAATAGTGAGTTTAACTACTGGAAATTTTATATAGAGGAATCAAGCTATTTTTTAACCTATTTTGTTGCAGTATATATATTTTATATAAAAACAAAATGATGTCAATCCACAAATTAAAAAGACAATTCCATTACAATGGAAAGCGAAGTATTGGTAAATAAATTTATTTTAAAATAAAACATATTTATCCTTGATTTTATTGGTTCTGTATTATATATAAATCATATTATATTTTATTTTAATAAAATTTGGATGAATACATATTTTTATTAATTTTTATAAATATTTTCTTAGTGTGGATTTCTTAATATAGCTGATAGTTATTTTATTGGTAAAGATGTCGATACGGATAGAATTAACGATGAACCAGCCATCAAAAATTATTGCTATAATGGTGGTTGTAAAACAAATGGAGAACGTATTAATGCTTTGACCATATATATACTTATGCTATTCAGAAAATCAATAGATAAAGATAATTATAATGATTATGATGAATGTTTCTTGTTATGGATAAGTGATAAATTATTTGAGATACACAACAAAAGCGAAGACAAGGACAAAAACCAAAATATTACTTTAAATGAAGCTTATGACAAATATTTAAAGAAACATAAAGTAATAATGGATCATTGGCCTCTTTTGGATAATATAAAGGGTTTGAAAAATGCTAAACTTAAAGATATGAGCGAATTTTATAAATTACTTAATAAAATATGTATAACAATTTCAGATTATAATGACGCTGAAAGTAATAACATTACTAAGAACTCTGAAGAATGTTCTAATCAATATATGATTCTTCACAATCGTTTTTCTGGATGCAAGTCATATCTTAATTTATTGAATCAATTAAAATATATATATGATGAATTTAGAAATACTGCTATGAAAGAAATTAAAGAAAACAAATCAATTACTCTTCACCCACTTAAAACAAAAGATGGAGTAGAGATTCGATCGTCGAGAGTTTTTAAATCCTATGACTTTAATAATCCAAAATGTCAATCCCAAAAAAAAAAATCTCCAAGCCCCCCCCAAGCGGGTCCATCAGTATTACTACATTTTTCAAAAGAAAAACCACCGCCACAACCTTTAAACCAACTAAAAGATAGTCAACACAAAACACCACCATCTTCACAAAACAGTAATGCATTACCAAAAACTAAAACAGAAAAATCAAGTTCATCAAGTGTACAAGACGCTTCTAAAATTAATTCAAAGACTTCAGACAATAGTGAAGGAAATACAAGGGAAGGAAGTGGTGATACAGGAAGTTCAAATAGTAGATCCGGAAACGTTGATGATGGATTAAATGATCAAGTAGGTTCCGGTGTTGAAAATATGAATAATGGAGTTAAAGAACCCGAAGCTCCAAGTGATGGGAAAGGCAGTCAAGTAAGTAAAGCTGATGGAACAAATGGTGAATCGGTTGGTACAGATATTGGAAAAGGAGGACCAGAAGATGGACCAGGAGTTGGATCAGGAGGTTTGGATAATGGGCAATGCATCAAAGATAGTAAACCAGGGAGTTCAAATAGTGAAATCAGAAATACTGGTGGTAAATCAAGTGATAAGGATTCATCGGGTAACACAGAAGATAAAAAGAATCTCCAAACTGATCAAAGTATTACACAAGGTAATTCGCTGAAGCAACACGAAGGTTTGAGTATATCAGGCGGTTCAGTAGATGGAGTAGATGATTCAACAAAACATAAAGGATCCACAAATAAGGCAATGGAAAAACATCAACAAAATGACTCTCTAGAATCAAATCTGAAAGAAAAACCACAAGATAGCCAGAAAGAAACACAACAACTACAAGAACCAGAACAACAACAGCCACAGCCTTCAGAACAACCAAAAGATAACCAACGTGAAACATCACAGCCATCTGTATCACAAACAGGGTTAACAAATGAACAAAGAACCTCAGATATACCACCAAAAGGTCCATCGAGTGAACAAAAAGATCCAGATGATGACACAGAAAATCGAAAGAGTCCCCAAAGTGATTCAAAGGACCATGGCCAAACTCCAGTTATCAATAAAAGAGATTCCAATGATGGGCCGGGTGGTGGAACAAGAGGCACAAGTAGTGTATCAGGTGGTCAAATATCTAATGGTAGCCAAAGAGGTGCAAATACCAGTCAACAAGGTAAAAGCGGTGGATCAGGTCATGGTACAGGTAATCAAGGAAGTTCAAGCCATCAAGGAGGAGATACAGGTGGCGATAAAGGAAGTCAAGATGGGTCAGACCGAAAAGAGGGTAAACCACCCACATCTAATGATCCATCACCCACTCAAAAAGATTTAAATCAACAAAATTCATCAGATACATCACAAACTCAAGAACAGAGAACGTCTCATGACACGTCTGGAAACCAAAATCCTGATCAAACCGATCAAGAAGGATCTCAAAAAATAGTGTCAGATCCAGTGATTATACCAACAAATCCTGAATGTGGAATAAAAGGAAATGGAATAACAGGAATAGATGATGGAAATGTATTAAAAAAATACAAAAAAATTGTAATTTCAATTATAGTTATTCTAATGCCCATTACTTTAACTATTCTGTACAAGGTAAATAAAAGAAAATTATGATATGTACTATTTTTAAAATATTTCCTCATAAAACATTATATATTTTTCATAATTTTATGTTAGTATTTGTCATCTGGATCGAGAAAAGAATTGACGAGAAAAAAAAACATGAAAAAGGTTATAAATTCAATTGGAGGAAAAAAACAAATACAAATAATTATAAAATCATCTAATCAAAAAAATAATACTAAAAAATCTATAAATTCCGTTTATAAGGAAAAATCTCCATCATTAAATATATACAAACTTATACAGGCCGATCCTATGCCATTTATTAATTTATTTTTTTTGTTAATTTTTTTTGTCTATAAAAGAAAACGAGACACCATAGAATGATAAATTTAATTAATGTCTTATATTTTTTGTAAAGTTCAGATGTTTATGATTCTGTATTTAAAAGTACATATAAATATGTAACAATAATAAACAATTAAATTCGCTTATTGATATAAATGATTATGCTCAATGAGATAAATAAAATATTATTTTTATGTAATAGTTGAATATAACATTATCATTTTTTATTTTCATAATATATATAAAGATGCCATTTTCAAGGATTATTAATGTCTGATTATTATTTTTTTCCAAAGCTTTATTAATAACAGCATTTAATAATATATAAAGCCTTTTAAAAAAATAATTTTATTATAAATTAATTATTTATTATTGAAAAATGCTACAATTTTTCTAAAATGTAAAATATGCATTTTAAATTCCTATTATATGCCACATATAATTGTTTTCTATAAATATTCAATAAAAATTATATACAAATATTTGTTTTATTGAATGAATAATAAATCAATACCATAAAATATATCATTGTTACATATATTTTAAGGATCCAATTTGGAATATGCGATTTTATATTTTAAAAAACTGGATAAATGGAGAAAGAGTTAAAGACAGAATTTAAGAGTCAAAAAACGAAAGAGGAAAATGAACCATTAATAACTTATTTATATGACATCAATTGATATAATTAAGACATGTCCTATTTGGAAGTAATTAATTTTCAATGAACGTTATTTGGTTTATAAGAACATCTAAAATCACAAAAATAATAAAAGACAAACACAACTTATCGATTTTGAGTACAAAAAGTGAATTATCATAATAATATGAAAATATACCATAAAGAAACATTTTTCATAAATTATAATACTTATGATTGTAGTTTTCATGAATTAATACATATAGATACATCCTAATATTAAACGACATAAACAAATTATATACACAAAACATTATTATAATGAAAATAAATCGTATTATTAACATAAATCTTCTAATATTACAGTCTGAAAATATATATATGAAGGAAAAAATAATCTAAAGCTTTTCCAATAATTCACTTTTGTTAAATGGAAGAATGTCCCTTAATCTAAGAAAAAAACATAAATGGATATATATGTAAAACGTTAAAATTTTTCAAAATATAGCATATATTATAAATATGTATATTTCGTTAAAACCGTATTTTTTTTACAATTGTGAAATAAATTATTATATTATTAAAATTTGTATATCGCTTACAGATTCGATATAGGTGACTTCAAGAGCATCGCCTTTTTTTTCAATGAGGTATCCAGCTAAGTTCACATATATTGTTATATATTTTTTATTTGTAATATGCTCGACAATTTCAAAGGTACATTTGAATGAATTTGCACGTTCTAATATTGGGTTTTTATATTCTATATTGGAAGGGTTCCAATCATTTATATCTACTGAAGCCATGGCAATTATAGTTTTGTCCTTTGATATCTACAAAATTAATAAAAATATATTGCATAAATTATTGTAAATAATATGAGAAATACGATTTATAATGAAACAGAAAAGGAAAGGTTTCCTTACTTCAGTCTTTGAAACGAAAGCATAAAAATACTTCTGATAGCCTTTAGAATTTTTTTCGCAAAATTGGCGAATAAACATTAAATTTGGATTGTAAATATGGCCAACTATTCAAAAAAAATAATTTTGCATTATGTAAAATAAAATATTATGAATTTGAAGATATGAGAAGCAATAAATAGTGTCATATAATGATGGCAATGATAAATCACAAGATATCGAATAAATAGTAACAATAATATGTTAATTTGACTAATTGATTATGTTTTGTATACTTTCAGCACGGCCTTTATTGAAAATATTGGGGGCATTGGGATTCCATATCCTGTTTATTATGGCATTATACTAATGGAAACAAAGAGAAATATATGTATATAAATTATAATAATTTTTTAATTTGGCTAATAAATTTAACATTGTTCGTTAATTGATACCTGACTGGAATCATAAATATTTAAATGAACTTTTATAATATTTGTCTCGTTGTCAAATTTTTTTATGTAATAAGATATACTATCAGTAGGATTTTGTAAATATGGTTCATAACCATCTTTGGTTGTAGCATAGTATTCTAACTGTTTTGTAGCATCGTTCATAAGTTCGATCTCTGATGTATAGTTGAGACCGCGATATGCTAAGTGCTTCCTTTCTTCATATATTTCTTCTGGACTGTCATTGATAAAAATAAACATATTTTTAATGTTTACAAAAATAAAGTTATTGTATTTATATTATAACATTTTTGTACAAATGGATATTTAATATGGTCATAATGAAATATGTAATATGTATATATGGTTGCATTTTCTTACGTAGCATAAGGACTTAATGGTTGTTTTTTTGTATCTTCTCCTGGAGCAGGCTCAGCTGCAAGGGCTCCATTATTTGCATATGAGAAAATGCTTAAAATAAATAAAGCGGTTTGAATATAAAATTTATTCATTTTGAACTTTAAAAAGAAAATATTATAATTTATATTAGTATTTTTTTTAATTAAAAATTAATATCTCGAAAAATAGCATAAATATAATTAAAATTGAAACAAATAATTTTCTCCAATAAAGCATAAAAAACAAATATTTATTTTAAAAAAATACAAATTATTATTTAAATAGCAAAATTTATGATTTTATCAGATTTATAAGTTTAATATATTTTTTATTTAAATAATTTAATCATAAAACGACGTCAATAGAAGAAAATTTCATAAATAATAAATATCAAAAATTTTATGATTTATAATTTCATTAATATTATAATATTTAAAATAAATAATTTTGATTATATTATATAAACGATATTTTTAATATATAAAATTATGAATACGTAAGTTTTATATTTTTATAATTGATTAAACTCAATTTAAAATTTATAAAACGTCTCATTGCATGTGGAATCACATATATATATTTTATTTATTATATGTAATAGAAAAAATTGTTGTTTTTACCTATAGAAAATAAATAATTTAAAATAAAAGCATGCAAAAATAAATTTAGATTAAATCTATTGTACAAACTTATTTTCTTATAATTAAAATAATGCATTCTGTACAAGTATTGATTGTTATTTGAAAAAAACATAAATATAATTTTTCGAAATTATATATCTATATCTCTGATGATAGTAGTTATTATATATTTATGTGATGAGACATACATATAAATTAGTGCATTATTTTATTTATATTTTAAATATTAAGATTAATTTTGTTATATTAAATATAACTGTTTAGTTAAACAAAAATATTCAGAACAAATATATACATTTTTATGTATTTATAATAAATTGTTATATATATTTTGTATGCATTTAAAATAAACTATATTATTTATTTTTTTTATTATTTATATTAAAGTAAAAATAAAATATTAAACATTGTTAACTTATAATTGCAGGATTATATTTTTTGGATGGTTTAAAATAGAAGTAGCATACAATTCTATTATAATATACTTTCATAAATATCAAATAATTTGTTTATATTAATCAAACTTATACAAATTGTATAAGAGAATATTGCTAATAATTTAATATTAAATAATAGCATTATTATTTTACAACAAAAATATATAAAAAGGAAGATAAAAAGAATAAATCATATATTATTTAAAGCGTATTGCTTTGTGGAAAAACTTTTTATAAATAAAAAAACGAATAAAAGGATATTTAGTTTAGTTTGTATCGTTTTGTATGTCATTTTGGCTGTATCAATAGATTGCTCGGAACAGAAAGTTGTCAAAACAAAATATAAACTAGTATATAGAAAATTATATAATAGTGTTTATTTACATGCTGTTGCATATATATTATTATATTTATTTCTAGAATGATCGATTTAAGACATCTGACTTAAGAAGTAGAATAATTCGTGCTATCAAAAAAATAAAGAGAAGTAGCAAAAAAAATGTTATAGAATCTCAACGAGAAACCCAATTAAATAATAACAATAACAAGGATTATAATGATGATAAAGATGAATTTTATTATTACAAACATATCAGAAATAAAAAGGGCAAGCGAAAACCATGTTGTTGTGGTTTGATTACTTATTATGGTTAGATATATGATTAGGCTCTCCATTTCTATATTTATGTATTAATATTTTAAGTTTATGGCTGAGTGTATAAATGTAATAATAAATACAATTTATAATAAATACATTGCTAATAGAAAACTAATACATTTACTTGCATGAAATATATTTTGGCTTATTTACATTATTGTTTATAATTTGTGAAAAAATATTCCGAAAATAATTAATAATTGAAATAAGATTGATTCATTTGCTATAATCATAGTATTTATTATTTGCATGCGGATAACTGTATATTATATACATATGTTTATATTTTATATGCATATTTAATGTATATTCTGTCTTATAACTTATGTTTTCTTTATTATTTTATATAAAATTTGGCTTTAAATACTCAAATTTGAGTGCGACGCTGTAGATTCATTTTATTAATATATTTTGGGGTATTACTTTGTAAATGCCAACCTAGAATTTTGTTCTCTTTTTTGTAATACTACAAAATAATAATTAACTTTATAAGTATCACCTTGCAACATTTAAGAACTCATTAAGTAAAATATAAAAATATATCTCGTTAATTGAAGAATAATAAAAAAGTGTGAATTTATAGAAAATATTATTATATGTTATATGTACAATTAGCCAAAATATTTTAAGTTATTCACAAATATTTATTGTTTATATAAAAATGATTAAAAAAGTAGAAATAAATAATGAAACATAAAGTTGTAAAATCAATAAATATATATAATTAATTTTTTTTCGATTCTAATATTCTTGATACCGAGGTGTTTATGTTTTATGGGGCAAGGTTATGCATTATGGGTTATTGTTTTGTTCACTGTATCTGCATTTTGAGTTATGGTTCGGAATATATTATAATATAATTTTTTATATAATTTTTATGTTGTGGGCCAGGGTTAAGATAGTGTTTGGGGAACAGATATTGGCGTTAGGTCCATGTATTATATTGTACTTAATTTGTATAATTTTGAATGATTTGATAACATTTATTAGTTTAATGAATTGTTTTAAACATATATAAGAAATAAGCTATTATAAGTGATAAAATAAATTGTAATTTTTAATATTTATATTAGTATTGATTATTTGGGTTCTGTAAGTCTTTCAAAGACAAAGTTTAAGGAACAAAATATAAATAATAAAGAAAAAAGTAAATTATATGTTAATTTGATGATGATGATCGATATATAGTTAATTATTAAGAAATTTTAAGTTTTATGATAATAACAAAAGTACAAAGATAAATTTCGAACGGTCAAAAAAAATGATCGAAGTAATATAAAGGGGAATAACACAGAAAATGTAATTGAATTATAACATTAATTATTTGATTTCATGACGAAATAAACGTATTTAATATATTTTAATACAAAAGAACGAGAAATTATATACTAAACAATCATTTAAAAACAGTCAAAATGTTGTGATTGTAATTTAAATAGATACTACGTATAAAGATAAATTAATTTTATTAAAATGTGGGTAAACAACATTTGTTAGGGCTTTGAAAACCTGCACGTGGACGATAATCATATTTATCATCTATAATGCGTTGTGCTAAGTTTAGGATTTTTGTATATTCATGATCTCTTTGTCTTTTATTGTCGGCAAACTCGGTAGAATTGCCATTATCATAGATCTACGAAAAAAAATGGATAAATATATAAAATATCTCAATATTTTGTATGTGAATATCATATAATATATGACTTATAGAGAAAGTAAATTTTGATAAATGGTAAAATAAGAAAAAATGATTATGGTATTATTTTTTGAGATTTCTTACAGCGTTGATATAAGTAACATAAACTTTATCATCAAAACGGCCACCTTTTTTAATTACAAATCCAGCTAGATTATCACGCAATTTGACTAATGCTTCCTCGGGATTAATATCAAATTCGATAGGTTTTTGTTTTTTGTAAACTTTTGTCAATTCAGTTTTTTTATTGATTTCACCGTCATACTTTATAGCTCTTGAAGGAGCTAAAATTGAACATATTGTTTTATACTACAAAATTAATGAATAAAAAATATATGAATTATGTAAATTAATATATAATAATATGAATAATAGAATTTTTAGAAAAATAATGGAAAAAATGTGCTTACAGGACGTCTTGAGCATAGACTATATATTTTTTTGGGGGGTGTATAATTAGGATCTGGGTTATGTTTTTCAAATACGACCAGATTTTTGCAGTATAAACGAGCTACTTTTGCTAAAAAATGATCATTATGGAGATATAAATGAAATATTATGATTATAAGAAAATATTAATGAAAATAATGGATAAAGAATAGTAAAATTTAAAGATACGTAAATAGTGATAAGGACATATTAAATTTATTGATTATTTTTTATGTACCATTAATAATTTTCTTATCTGGTTTTTTTTCATATTTGAAATCCCAGTAATGCCTTACTACATCAACGTACTAATGAAAAAAAAATATATCGATAAATATAATAATGATTATTTAATTTTAAGTTATTTTTATATGTTAAAAATTGCTTGTTATTTGATACTTTAGAGGCAGATGGGATGGTAAAATCAAGTCTTCCAATGTCCATATTTCCAATTTTCTTATTATATATTATGTGTTCACTTTCTGTAGAATCGGTCGAGTAATCGTGTACATCAACCCGAGAAAGTTCTTCTAAAAGATTTAAAGATTGGCCCACATACTTTAATGCTGCTAAAGCTTCTACTTTGTCTTCACTTATCTCATTTTCGTATTGTTCAAATCTTTCATTGGAAATATTATTAGTGAAAGTGAGATAATTTTTAATGGGTAAAAAAAAAAGAAAAAAATTAATTTATAAAATGGTAATATGAATATTTAATAATTATAAAGTCATGGGTTTCACGAGTATGCATATTTATATTATATGTATATATTTTTTCATTTTTTCATACATTGGTGTTGGATTATCGTTGATGAGGTAGTCTTCCTCACAATTTTGTTCATCAGTTTCGCTTGCAAATGCTACATTTTGCATATATCCTGCGATACCTAAAAGTGCTAAAGCAACCTTAATATATATTTTATTCATTTTTGTATTTGATAAGTAAAATATTAATTAAAAAATGTAAAAAGACGTTATATAAGTATATTTAAAACAGAAGGGAAAGAATATGCGAAAATTTTATAAAAAATTAATAAATATTTAAAAATAAAAAAATAATTTTATTATAATTATTTAAACGGGAAATTTTTTATTTAAATGAACTCATTGCAACGGATGAAAAATAGCATCCCAAATATTATTATTTTAATTTGTCTAATATTATAATAATATTTAAAAATACAAATTTAATTATATATAATATATTTTGTTGCTACGCTTTATGGGCGTATTATTCATTTTTTTATAGTTTCTATCCAAAAATATATATATAGGACTTTGCATGCCCTTACTTACATGCATCTTGAAAAAAAAACATATGCTTACATACCTGAATTATTTAATGAAAACAGACAATTTAAAATATAAAGAGGGGAACAAGATAAAAAGTAAATATTCGTTTTAATATAATTTTTACAATATATGATTTGGAATAACTATGATTATATATATATGCGTAATGGATAATAAACGGTTATATCGGATAGATATAATAGTAATTGTATAAAATATATAGTTATTGTTTTGTTATTTTTTGCCTTTATTTGAATATACATATTTTTTATATTTTTATGTATTAATGAATTTAATTTATCTGAAATTATATATATTATTTATATATGGTTGCAACAATTACAACTACAATAACAATATTTGAATTCATCATAACAACAGTATATTAAATTTTATGTTATAGTTAATCACAGATTTTGCAATTTTATTTTTTAATTTTAATCTGAATACAATTGTCCAAATATTAATAAAATATAAAACAATACAAAATGTAAAAAAATATATAAAATAAAATTAAATAAAAATGCAGTAAAAATTAAATAAAATTGTAAAAATAAAATTAAATAAAAATGCAGTAAAAATTACATAAAATTGTAAAAATAAAATATAGAGTATTTATATACGAATTTTTTTTTTTTAATTATATATTTTTTAATGTTAAGGTGTTCGAAATAAGGGTTTTTTGTATTATGTACATTGGGGTTAGGGTTCAGGAATATACTTACATTTTATTTTTTATAATATTTATTAGTCTATTTAATTTATTTAATATATACAATAAATTATTAAACGAACAAACACATATATTACAACTACTGTATTTTGGTCGCTAAATGTGCATAGGTCTGCAATACATAAAGAGGTGTATAAGCTTTATTATGAAATGGTCCCAAACAACAATACATATTCATAAATTACAACACTTACATTTGAGTGTTATAAATTAAATATTAAGTATGTTGAAGTATAATCTCTATATTTTGTATTTGATGTTAATTTTGAGTTTGCCATATATATTGAGTCGTGATATTATATATTATAACAGTCTATTATATAAGAAATGTGAATAACCACATTTAAAATTATATTAACACATATATATATAACATAAATTATGTTTATTAGACGAATTTTTGTATTTAACAAAATGTCTTATTTGGATGATACACCATTTGTGGTTTAATATTGTTTATGAACTTACAAAAATATAATAAGATTCGTTTAAAATAGTTGTTTATAATATAGTTCATATGCATTAATACTGAATTTTTTATGATTAATTAAGCATACTACAATATATAATAGGAAATAATAAATATAGATGTATAAAATATCGATAGAGATTCGATAAGACAACGATATCTATAAAATATGTTTTATACATCTAATATTTTTAATAATATATAAAATATATTATATTTAATTTTGTATAAAAAATATGCTGTTATACATCATATTGTATTTTTATGTTAAAATATTAATTCATATTAATAGAAACAGTTTATACGTTTTTATTGATTTACTTGTCATAATGGTATAAAATTATATTATCAATATTAATCTTGATAGTTTATATATATTATAAAATGATAAAATGCATTATATTATAAAATAATTAAAATGTAGATATATGAGTATAATAATAAAATGGCAAATATATTTTGTTCTAATAATTTTTATAATAATTAAAAAAAATTAAGTATATAGGATTAGGGTTATTATTATATGCCTATAAATATAAGATAGTAAATATTCTACAAATAATATTGAAATATTATTTTATTGTAAAAAATTCATATAATTAAATATTAATTTTATCGAAAAAGCACATAATAATTAATTTTATTTGAACAATAATATTTATACTAGGTTATTATATATCCACAAACTTATAAATTTATATTTTAAATATAGTGGTATTACGAAATAATATATGCCCTAAAATGTTGCACTTTAAAACAATGAAGCATGGAAAATTAGTAATTGGTTTAAAGTATTTCTATTGAGTGCATTAATTATCTCATTGTAGTGTACAGTGGTATATTAGTAGCAATAATAGTAACAATAATGGATTAGTATGCTACTAAATATGAACAATATATTATGTTTATTCGATAGACTATATGGATATAAATTCATTATATATATAAATATAATGGTATTCTATAACAGTGATATATAAATATATGTCTTATTAATGAATAACAAATCAATGGCATATAATAATGTAGCATAAAAAGTCATTGTTACATATATGTTAAGGATCCAATTTAGAATATGCGATTTTATATTATAAAAAACTAAATAATTGAAGAAAGTTCTAAAGATTAAATTTAAGAGCCAAAAAACGAAAGAGGGAAATAAAATACTAATAGATTATTCAGATGACATCAATTGATATAATTAAGACATATCCTATTTGGAAGTAATTAATTTTTAATGAAAGTTATTTGGGTTACAAGAACAGCTAAAATCACAGAAATAGTAAAAGAAAAAACAAAACATATCGATTTTGAGTACAAAAAGTGAATTATCATAATAATATGAAAATATGGCATAAATAAATACTTTTTATAAATTATAATACTTACGATTGTAGTTTTCATGAATTAATACATATAGATACATCTTAATATTAAACGACATAAGCAAATTATATACACAAAACATTATTATAATGAAAATAGATCGTATTATTAACATAAATCTTCTAATATTACAGTCTGAAAATATATATATGAAGGAAAAAATAATCTAAAGCTTTTCCAATAATTCACTTTTGTTAAATGGAAGAATGTCCCTTAATCTAAGAAAAAAACATAAATGGATATATATGTAAAACGTTAAAATTTTTCAAAATATAGCATATATTATAAATATGTATATTTCGTTAAAACCGTATTTTTTTACAATTGTGAAATAAATTATTATATTATTAAAATTTCTATATCGCTTACAGATTCGATATAGGTGATTTCAAGATTATCGCCTTTTTTTTCAACGAGGTATCCAGATAAGTTCACATATATTGTTATATATTTTTCATCTGTAATATCATCAATAATTTCAAAGGTACATTTGAATGAATTTGCACGTTCTAATATTGGGTTTTTATATTCTATATTGGAAGGGTTCCTATCATTTATATCTACTGAAGCCATGGCAATTATAGTTTTGTCCTTTGATATCTACAAAATTAATAAAAATATATTGCATAAATTATTGTAAATAATATGAGAAATACGATTTATAATGAAACAGAAAAGGAAAGGTTTCCTTACTTCAGTCTTTGAAACGAAAGCATAAAAATACTTCTGATAGGGTTTAGAATCTTTTTCGCAAAATTGGCGAATAAACATTAAATTTGGATTGTAAATATGGCCAACTATTCAAAAAAAATAATTTTGCATTATGTAAAATAAAATATTATGAATTTGAAGATATGAGAAGCAATAAATAATGTCATATAACGATGGCAATAATAAATCACAAGATATCGAATAAATAGTAACAATAATGTGTTAATTTGACTAATTGATTATGTTTTGTATACTTGTAACATGGCCTTTATTGAAAATATTGGGAGCTTTGCGATTCCATATCCTGTTTATTATGGCATTATACTAATGGAAACAAAGAAAGAAATATATATATAAATTATAATAATTTTTTAATTTGGCTAATAAATTTAACATTGTTCGTTAATTGATACCTGACTGGAATTATAAATATTTAAATGAACTTTTATAATATTTGTCTCGTTGTCAAATTTTTTTATGTAATAAGATATACTATCAGTAGGATTTTGTAAATATGGTTCATAACCATCTTTGGTTGTAGCATAGTATTCTAACTGTTTTGTAGCATCGTTCATAAGTTCGACCACTTCTGTATGGTCGTGACAGCGACATATTAAGTGCTTCCTTTCTTCATATATTTCTTCTGGACTGTCATTGATAAAAATAAACATATTTTTAATGTTTACAAAAATAAAGTTATTGTATTTATATTATAACATTGTTATACAAATGGATATTTAATATGGTCATAATGAAATATGTAATATGTATATATTGTTGCATTTTCTTACCTAGCATAACGACTTACTGGTGGCAAGATTATCATATCTTTTGTATCTTTTCCTGGAGCAGGTTCAGCTGCAAGGGCTCCATTATTTGCATATGCGAAAATGCTTAAAATAAATAAAGCGGTTTGAATATAAAATTTATTCATTTTGAACTTTAAAAACAAAATATTAAAATTTATATTAGTATTTTTTTTAATTAAAAATTAATAGCTCGAAAAATAGCATAAATATAATTAAAATTGAAGCAAATAATTTTCTTCAATAGAGCATAAAAAACAAATATTTATTTTAAAAAAATACAAATTATTATTTATATGGAAAATTTTATGATTTTAACATATTTATAAGTTTAATATATTTTTATTTAAATAATTTAATCATAAAACGACGTCAATAGAAGAAAATTTCATAAATAATAAATATCAAAAATTTTATGATTTATAATTTCATTAATATTATAATATTTAAAATAAATAATTTTTATTATATAAACGATATTTTTAATATATAAAATTATGAATACGTAAGTTTTATATTTTTATAATTGATTAAACTCAATTTAAAATTTATAAAACGTCGCATTGCATATGGAATCACATGGATATATTTTATTTATATGTAATAGAAAAAAAATGTTGTTTTTAGCTACAGAAAATAAATAATTTAAAATAAAAACATGCAAAAATAAATTTAGATTAAATCTATTGTACAAATTTATTTTCTTATAATTAAAATAATGCATTCTGTACAAGTATTGATTGTTATTTGAAAAAAACATAAATATAATTTTTCGAAATTGTATATCTATATCTCTGGTGATAGTAGTTATTATATATTTATATGATGAGGCATATATATAAATTAGTGATTATTTTATTTATATTTTAAATATTAAAATTAATTTTGTTATATTAAATATAACTGTTTAGTTAAACAAAAATATTCAGAACAAATATATACATTTTTATACATTTAAAATATATTATTTATTTTTATTATTTATATTAAAGTAAAAATAAAATATTAAACATTGTTAACTTATAACTGCAGGATTATATTTTTTTGGATGGTTTAAAATAGCAGTAGCATACATTCTATTATAATATACTTTCATAAATATCAAATAATTTGTTTATATTAATCAAACTTATACAAATTGTATAAGAGAATATTGCTAATAATTTAATATTAAATAATAGCATTATTATTTTACAACAATAATATATAAAAAGGAAGATAAAAGGAATAAATCATATATTATTTAAAGCGTATTGCTTTGTGGAAAAACTTTTTATAAATAAAAAAACGAATAAAAGGATATTTAGTTTAGTTTGTATCGTTTTGTATGTCATTTTGGCTGTATCAATAGATTGCTCGGAACAGAAAGTTGTCAAAACAAAATATAAACTAGTATATAGAAAATTATATAATAGTGGTTATTTACATGTTGTGACATATATATTAACCTATATATATATATATTAATATGTTTATACCTTTGTGTTATCGATCTAAGGAGTATGAAATAAAACGTATGTTCAATCGTGGTATCAAAAAAATAAAGGGAAGCAACAAAAAAAATATCCAAAATATAATGTAAAATCACTATTAAAGAATAACTATCTTAGAGATTATCTAGATGATATAGATAATAAAGATTATATAGATTTATCATATTATAGTGAATATCCCAATGATGATGATATATATAATCGTGAATATGCTAATAATGATGATGTAGATGATGATAAAGATAGTAAAGATGGTAATGTATTTAAAGGTTGCAAAAAAAGTAAACAAAGAAAAGAACATTCATATGATAAAATGATTGAAAATTTTTTAAATGACAATAAAGATCTTTCTATGGATAGATTGGAAATCGAAAAATATGTTTTAAATATTTTGAAAACGAGTCCGAACAATCAAACTGTTTATTAAATTTTTTTGAAGAATTATCAAAAGAATTTTCAAAATATAAGCCAAGTGAACAAGCTTGTTTATTAAATCTATTGAAATGATGTTAACTATAGAAGGAACAAAATAAATCTTTATAATTATCAATTAAACTACAATGTTTGATATATGATACCCTAGTTGAATGAATTATGCTATGTGTTTGTCATTTATGATCTAAAATTTTATGTTTTTATTTTATTATGTAATTATTAAAATAAATGTACTAATACATTTTTATTATACAATTGAATACAACTTTAACATATATATATATATATTCATATGAATTGTTTGTTACTATTCTTATTTGTAGTATATAGAGTTTAGGTGTTCATCCTTTACGAATATGTATTTGCATTATTAATTTGTTTATAATTTGATAATATTTTTGGTCTGTAAATATTGATAAAATATATTTACTATTCCCGTATGTTTTATCTCGAGATTATGTCTAAATACGCACCACAAAAAGGACATAGCCATTAATATGAAAGGGGTCGAATAATATATTTTACATAAGATACAATACCTTCATCAAATTCGATTGTATATATTGCATGTGGCAATATTATAACTTCACATTTTATATTTTATTGGTATTTTTTGTCTAACTATATATAAGAACCCTTATTATATATTATATAAGGCGTGTTAACCCATAGCTATGTTGAACCATGAGTAACATAGTATGTTTCTTTATTTGTATCACTATTATTTTGATTTAAATTATATTATACCAAATAAACTGTAATAATAAAACTCATTTGGAACATTTATCTGCATTATAATATACCTTCAGGTTAATATGTATATTTTTAATATTAGTTAAACAAGCTACTAATATATAATAATAAAATATAGATTCACAGGATGTCGATCGAGATTCGACAATACAACGATATCTATAAAAAACATTTATGCATCTAACATTTTTAATAATACAATAAAATTATATTATAGATATATGTATAATATTTTATTAAATTTTAACAATATATAATATTTTCGCTTTATCTGATTATTTTACATTTTATTAAAATTAATTAGTATTAATAGAAATAGTTTTGTAAGCTTTTATTTATTTTCATAAAGGTATAACATTAGATTAATCATTATTAATTTTTAAATTTTATAGTTTTGAGGTATATATATATTATATTTAGAATAGTTAAAAAATAAAATATAAAATATTAATAAAATTTGATATATATTTTGTTCTAATAATTTTTATAATAATTAAAAAAAATAGGTATATAGAAATAGGGTTATTATTATATGCTTATACATATAAGATAGTAAATATTCTACAAATAATATTGAAATATTATTTTTTATTGTAAAAAATTCATATAATTAAATATTAATTTGATCGAAAAAACACATAATAATTAATTTTATTTAAACAATAATATTTATACTAGGATATTATATATGCACAAACTTATAAATTTATATTTTAAATATAGTGGTATGACGAAATAATATATGCCATAAAATGTTGCACTTTAAAACAATGAAACAAGGAAAATTAGTAATTGGTTTAAAGTATTTCTCTTGAGTGCATTAATTATTTCGTTGTAGTGTACAGCGGTATATTAGTAGCAATAATAGTAACAATAATGGATTAGTATGGTACTAAATATGAACAATATATTATGTTTATTTGATGCACTATATGAGTATAAATTAGTTAAATATGCTCTTAAAGGTATGATAAGATTAAAATTGTATGCATAATAAATCAAATAAAATACTACATTTTGTTGCTAAGTATATTTTATTATGGTGCTATGACATTAAAGTTATCAATCAATATAATAATAATTCCATAATGCTCGTTAAAAATACAGCTATTTCGTTATATAAATAAATAACGTTTTATTATAAAATATATAACACATAATATATGTTTATATTATAAGTATAAATGTGTACTTAAAATGGTAGATCATATTATATTGATTCTCAAATTAATTAATTATTCTAACCAAAGTATTTATAGAATTTTTAAATAAAAATTAATATATTAAATTATATTTATTTTCTTTATTGTTTAAAATACATTTATTATCATTTATATATTAAATAGATAATAAGAACGAAAAGAATAATATACATTTTATATATAATAACAATTACCCCCAAACTAATTTATATTCATATTCATTTTAATTGTAATAGCTCAATTACCCTAATTTGTAGATTATACTTTTTTAATTTTAAAAATTATATAAAATATGCACTAAAAACTATTCATTAACTATATTTATATATAAGAAATGTTAACACATAAGCAAAGTTATTACACGTTCTAAAATGAATTATTAATTTATATATATTAATTAAGATAATTAAGCATATTATATATCATTTGTTTAGAAAAAGAAAATATTAAATTATTTCTTAATGCTAAATTTAAACACAAATAGTGTTTTATATTTGTTAGAAATTATATAAAAAAGTGTAATATTTCACGCTGAACAATAGCATATATCAATACATGGTATTCAAATAATGAGATACAAATACATTTTTAACAATTATAGTAATAGCACATTTTTAATTCTTTATATATTTATAATAATATAAAATTGTTTATGCTTTTACTATAAATCAAGAAAATGCATAGTTCTATATGTAGAAGCGTATAATAATTAGAAAATATGTTTTATTTAAACTTATTAAAATGTTACACAAAATTATACAATGAAGCTATTACAAATATTATTAAGAATAGCGATATTTCGCATATGATAAAAATGTTTCGAACAAATCACAAAACAAGGATACTTATCTGAATCGTAACAAAAGTGGATATGTGTTTTATTTTATTATATTGTTGTATATTAATTTTAAATTAATATTATTATTGAGAAAAATGCTAATAGTGTGTTTAACTACTAGAAATTTCACATATAAAGGCAAATAATTGCATAAACTTTTTGGCATAGTATATAAGTTTTATGTAAAAACAATATAATGGCAATCAAAACTTTAAAAACGAACTTACAATCCTATGGACAAACACTAAAAATGGTAAATAACTTTATTTTAAAATAAAACATATCTATCCTTAATTTTATTATGTTTAATTTACATTTAAATAATATTAAATTTTATTTGATAAATTTTGAATTAATGTATATTTTTATAACTATTTCTTAGTGTGAATTTCTTATTAAAGGTGATAGTTATTTTAAAGGTAAAAATGTCGATACGACGAAAATTAACAAAGAAATATCCATCAAAAGTTATTGCTATAATGATGATTGTAAAACAAATGGAGAACGTATTAATGCTTTGACCGTATATATATATATGAAATTCAAAAATTCAATAAGAGCAACTGATTATAATACGTATGATGAATGCTTATTGATGTGGCTAAGTGATAAATTACTTAAGATACGCAACGAAAGCAAAGAGAAAAAGGTTAAACCCCCCTATATTGATACTATTACTTTAAAAGATGCTTATGAGAAATATTTAAAGAATCATAAAGTAATATTGGATTATTGGACTTTTTTTGATATTATAAAGGGTTTGAAAGAAGCTAATCTTAGGTATATGAGCGAATTTTATTTATTACTTAATAGAATATGTAAAACAATTGTAGATCATAAAGATAACGGTGCTGAAAGTAATAATCTTTCTAAATATTCTAAAAATTGCCTTAATCAATATAGAAGCCTTTATTTAAGCATTTCTGAATGCGACTCATATCTTCGTTTATTGAATAAATTAAAAGGTATATATGATGATTTTAGAAGTTATGCTATTACGAAAAATAGTTCAAACAATAATTTAGCAACTAATTTAAAAAAACTTACAAAACCAAATGGAGAAGAGATGGACGCGGTGAGATATTTTAAACCATATAAAATCCCTAAAAAAAAATGTTATTCCCAAAAAAAAAAACCTACAACCCCCAAAGATTCAAAACCTAATCCAGGACCAGCACCACAATCATCAGAGCCACAACAAACACAAACACCAACACCATTACCAGGACCAGGGCCACCGCAGGCGCAAAAAAAAGATTCATCTTCACTACCACAACCTCCAAACCCACCAACAGATAATAATCAGAAAACATCACCACCATCTGCATCAGACCCAGCTTTAGGAAACAACCAAGAAGATTTAGATAAATCATCAAAAGACCCATCAAGTGAACAAGAAGATTTAGAAAACAACAAAAAACTACTGAAAATTTTAATTGATGGTCAAATTACGTTTGAAATGTATCGTTCCCCTTTTCATAATGTATACACTGAAATTAAAAAAAGAGTAAATGAAAGTATATCATCAGCTATAGAAAAGGCTCATACTAATTATATATATATTAGTAATAAAATTAATGACGCTATTAAACAATTAAGTGAACAACTTCAAAAGGTCTCAACACCTGCAAAAGAAACAAAAGACCCTCACGATCATAAAAAACTTGAACATAAAAGCCCCTCTTCATCATCAACAGATCCACAAACACAAAATTCACATCAAACAAATCCGTCAACAAATATCTCATTAAACGGTCAAAAGGACGTATTCACACATTCTAACAATCTGATGACAAATTCAGTACCTGATGCAGGAATAAAAGAAAGTACACCGAAAGTAATACTTCTAGGAAATATATTTAAAAGAGGGGTACCAACTTACGTTAAAGCTATAGTTATTTTAATACCCATTATTTTATTAATTGTGTATAAGGTAAATAATAATATAATTACTAAATACAACACTTAAAGAATTTTCATTATTGCAAAATATTATATATTTCTCATATTTTATGTTAGTATTTATCATCTGGATGGAGAAAGGAAATGAAGAGAAAAAAAAACATGAAAAGGGTTATAAATTCAATTGTAGGAAAAAAACAAATACAAATAATTATAAAATCATCTAATCAAAAAAAGAATACTAAAAAATCTATAAATTCCGTTTATTGGGAAAAATCGCCATCATTAAATATATACAAGATTATGCAGGCTGATCCTGTACCATTTATTAATTTATTTTTTTTGTTGATTTTTTTTGTTTATAAAAGAAAAGAAAATTCTTTGGAATGATAAACTAATTAACTTATATTTGAAATCGAATTAAAAAATGTATAAAATTAAAGAATGCTAAATAGTAAATTTGTCTATTAATATAATTAATTTTTATAAAAGGGAGCCAGGTTAAGGCTTCATTTCATATTTTATAATAAAACATAAAATAAATTTTCTATATGATGGAATTCTCTATTATAACAGGGTTATAATATTCCATTTTCAATTATTATTTATAAAAGTTAAAATATTTTATTGTTTAAATAAAAAAGACGTATTAACATTTTTTAAAGAATATGATGAAAAAAAAAAATAATACCATTAAATATATTTCTTTTTTCGATTTGGAATAAATGAATTTGTATCCTTTTCAATAAATTGGTTATATATGTATTATTTTTTTTATTTAATATGCAATTTGATTTTGTTTGAATTAAATTTGAAAACATGAATATGCTATGCAATTTTAATAGAAATAATAAACATGATGTTGTATATTCTGAGATATATTTATAAATAAAATTATTACATACCAGTCGGTGAAAAAAAATTTGCAAAAAAGCGGTAAATAAAATATATTAAATTAAAAACCATTTAAATGTAAATAACAACGACGATTTTTTTATGTTTTCATTATATGTTTGTATTTATTCATATAAAAAAAATATATGTATCTAATATTTTATTATTTAATTGATGCTTATTAATTTGTTCGTATGTAAACAAAAATAGAAAAATGTAAGTTTATAAATATACAACTTACAACCGTATCATTAAATATACCAATATATTATAAATTATATTAAAAAACAGTTTGCATAACAAATTTCAAAAAAATATTTTTTATGGAAAAATTATTATATACATGTATTTTTTTACTATTAAAAATGTTGTATTTTTAGAGAAAAATTAATATTTATTTGAAAAAACAAGTAATATAATATTTATATCCATAAATGCTTTTAATGAATATGACGAAGGTTATTACAACAGTTACATTAATTAATTCTATAGAAAACGAAAAAAATTAATAAATGTCATAGTTTTTTATAAATATATTCATTTATTTATATATTTTAGAACAAAAAATTAATAAATATGAAGTTATTATCATTATTTCGTTTATTTAATAAATAAAATTAAAAATGATAATTAAAATTTTAAAATATGTTTTGTTTTCAGTTATTACTTGCTATTTTGAATATGCCAAAAAAGTAAGTTACATACTATTTGATTATATTTTCCGTATCTATTTGTTTTACATTAACCTTATATTATTGTTTCATGTATCGGTAAAAAGCTTATGCTATGTTAAAGACACAATTAAAACTAATTATATATATGTTAATGAATATTTCATTTGTTTGCAGGAATTATACTTTATAAACGAAAGAAAGATATATCTTGAAAGGAATATAATAAATTTTAAAAATAATAGGATATTAGCAGATGCAGGCAACCAATTCGATTTAAATAATTTTTATGAATCAACCTTGAGTCTTGCAAATAAATTTAATGACTATAATGATGATGACGAAGATATAATATATCTTCGAAATATTATAGATTCACATGTAAAGAAGTATAAAGAAAGTAATACAACACCCAATTTAAATAATTTAGATGGGAAAACGAAAAAATTAATTCATAAAATTCAAAAAGAATTAAATGAAGCAAAAAAAGAACTCGATAATGAAAGGAATGGCGAATTATCAATACAGCCAATACAAGATAAAAGAGTAATAAAAAAAAGTGAAAATATTTTTGAGATTGATGAAGATAAAATTAACGATAAATATAATAAAATTACATTAAGTAATTGTTATACGAAATTAAAAAAAATTTCAAAGTCTAAAAAATCAAAAAAAAAAATAATTATAAAGATGATGTTGTTGACTGCAACACTTTCTGTGATAATAGCATTAGGAATGATGAACCAGATAATCTTACTTGGATTTTTTTTGGGTTTCTTATGTTTTATTACCGGAGAGAATGAATGGCTTTATGAATTACAAAGAGAATTAAAAAACAATTTTTATTGTACTTGATTAAATGGTTAAAAATAATATATTTAATATTTTATAGCACAAAAGTTACGTTTTTTACATTTTATAGAATAATTAAATTTGATTTATTGTTTATTTTATTCATAATGTTATTATTATGTGCATTTTAATTTAATATATAATCACGCTATATAATTAATTTATCTTTGTTTAGTGTTTGTCAAAACACATTTACCCCTTCCATGCATATATATTAATGGATTTTAAATATACACATTTTTAGTTAATAATTATAATATTTTGAATAAACATAATTTAAACACATTTATTAATAAAACTATAAGCAATATAGGAGATTTAGATTCATATTTAGGGTAAGGGGTCTATACTATGGGTTATAGTTTTATTCTAAGAAATCTATGCTTTGGGCTAAGGTTATATTTTCATTTAATTTTTTATAATTTGATTAAATATTTTTTCCACCCTTTATGGATAATCTCGATATTATGTCTAAATACGTACCCAAAAAAGGGCGTAGCCATTAACATGAAAGGGGTCGTATAATATATTTTCCGCGTGTTATAATATTTTCATCGAATTAGTTTGTATATATTAAATGTGGCAATATTATAATGTCACATTTTATATTTTATTGCTAATTTTGTCTAACTATATATAAGAGCCCTTATTATATATTATATAAGGCCTGTTAACCCATAGCTATGTTGAACCATGAGTAACACAGTATGTTTCTTTATTTGTATCACTATTATTTTGATTTAAATTATATTATACCAAATAAACTGTAATAATAAAACTCATTTGGAACATTTATCTGCATTATAATATACCTTCAGGTTAATATGCATATGTTTAATATTATTTAAACATAATACTAATATATAATAGGTAATCATAAAATATGGATTCATTAAATATCGATCGAGATTCGACAATGTAACATTATCTATAAAAGGCATTTCCTGCATCTAACATTTTTAATAATACAATAAAATTATATTATAGATATATGTATAATATTTTATTAAATTTTAACAATATATAATATTTTCGCTTTATCTTATTACTTTACATTTTATTAAAATTAATTAGTATTAATAGAAATAGTTTTGTAAGCCTTTATTTATTTTCATAAAGGTATAACATTAGGTTAATCATTATTAATTTTTAAATTTTATAGATTTGAGGTATATATATTATATTTAGAATAGTTAAAAAATAAAATATAAAATATTAATAAAATTTCATATATATTTTGTTCTAATAATTTTTATGATAATTAAAAAAATTAGGTATATAGAAATAGGGTTATTATTATATGCTTATACATATAAGATAGTAAATATTCTACAAATAATATTAAAATATTATTTTATTGTAAAAAATTCATATAATTAAATATTAATTTTATCGAAAAAGCACATAATAATTAATTTCGTTTGAGCAATAATATTTATACTAGGCTATTATATATATACAAACTTATAAAATTATATTTAAAATATATTGCTATTACGAAATAATATATATGTTATAAAATGCTATACTTTAAAACAATGAAGCAAGGAAAATTACTAATTGGTTTAAAGTATTTTTATTAATCGCATTAAATATTCCGTTGCACTATACAGCGATATAGAAGGAAGTAATAATGATAACATTAGATAAAGTATTAAATACGAAAAATTATTAAATTCATTTGATTTGAATACGTTGATATATATTAATTATATATATTATTTAAAACTTAAAAGATGCGGAAGATAAATAATTATTATAATTTACACTTGAGTATAATTTTATTGTAGTAATATTAATACTAAAAAGTCACACTTTATTAATTCTATTAATAATTTGAATAAAAATATAGTTTTCTATATTGAGCTAAATGCTTCATATAAAATAGGGAGTATATAATATTCTTAGGTTCTAAGTAGTAATATGCACTAGAATGATAAATATGCTTACATTGTTTCTAAAAGTTTATTACTACCACTAAATAAGAACAAATGTTAAACTAATAAAAATAACAAATTTAAATTTAAATAATAGGAAAATAATTTTACTGAACTATTTTTTATAGCTTAAGTTGGATTTCATATTTATATATTAAATAATTAATAAGAATAATATATTTATATATACTAATTTAATTTTAAAACCTATTTAGGTGCCATGCTGATTTTAATTGCACATTTGTACTTTATCTTAGAAAGATACATATATAAAGTGTAATTTATTTATTAAAATATATTTTATATTAGGAATATTCATATACAAATAAATTTATTGCACATTATAAATATGGAACACATTATATTATTAATTAAAATATAAATACAAACTAAATATGATATATTTAGGAAAAATAATAATAATAATTTATTTTTGGATATTATAATTTAAATAAACAATTTGATTTACATTTATTAGGATTAATGCTAAAAAATGTAATATTTGTACGGAATAATAACTTATATCAATATATGATGTCAACAATGAGATACAAATATATTTTTATTAATTATAGTAATACTATACTTCTAATTCTTTATATATTTATAGTAATATATTCTCCGATATCGCTTTATTAAAAAAAACATATAATTTTTCTATATATTTAAACTTATGATTGTAAGGGCGTATGCTAATTTAAACCCATTACAAGGCTACACAAAATTATATAATGGAATAATTCTAAACTCATTAAAAGTAATGGCCTTAAAAATATATATTTAATTTATATATATGATGAAATTTGTTTAAATAAATTAAAACGTAAGGCGGTTTAGATAAATTGCCATAAAAAATAAAAGTAATGTTCCTTTATTAACTGTGCTATTACATATTAGCTTAAATATCCAATGTAATCAGAATGTTCATAACTGTAACTTTTGTTTGGTTCGATATATATATTTTTTATATAAAAATATTATGATGCCAAGTATAGAAAAATTAAAGATAAAATATCATTACAATGTCTAGTAAATTAGTAAGTATATATTTTTTAAATAAAGCACGTATATTTCCATTTTTTGAATGCTGAACTACTTATAAATTATTATTAAATTGTATTTAAATACAATTTTTATTAGCATTTATTTTATATTTGTTTTAAAAAATGTTTTCTTAGTGTAAAATCCTTATCGAGGTTGATGAATACTTTACCAATGAAATTGTCGATGAAGGCAAATTTAATAAAAACAAATCATTGCAACTTAAATGCCCTCGAAAAGGGCAAGAAAATAAATGCACAACTAATAATGAAAGAATTAACGCTTTGGGAGAATATTTATACAAAAAAATTCCTGGAAATTCTGATGAATTTAAAGGGAAAGGAATTAAAGATAACATCCATATTGAATTTTTTATGATGTGGCTAGGTGATAAATTATTTAAGACAAATAAAAACTACGAAGAAACTCTGGAAGTATCTTATGAAAAACATCTAAAGAAAATTACAGGAAAATTTGAATATTGGGATGCTTTAAATAGCAAAGAAGTTTATAAGAGCGCTACTATTGTAAGAATGCACATATTTTATAACTTACTTAATAGTATATGTAAAACAATTAATGAATTGAACGAAAACCTAAATAATACTGATCCCAAGAATCTTAAAAAATATGGCACCCAATGCCTTAACTTATATAGAAATATTTATGAATCTGTTAAAGAATGTAAATCATATATCCATTTATTGGATAGTTTAAAAACAATATATGAATATATAAAATCGTATAAAATTACTGATAATAAAAGTATTGAAGATTCTAAAAAAGTTTTATTATTTGCTTCTACTCCATCTCTTACAACGTCTGATAATCAAAACAAGTATTTTATACCTAATTATGAAATACTTAGCTTTAATAATCAAGAGTGTGGAAAAGTAAAATTGAAGGATAAGAAAGATGGGGAAAAAGATTCATTACCAGATTTACAGAATACACAAGGCGATAGATTACCTAAAAAGCCCAAGGCAGGAAATCAAGGAAGCATTACCCTAACTCCAGAATTACGACGAATACTGGAAGAACGAAGAAAACAACGGAAAGCAGGAACAAAACAACCACGACCACAATTACAACCTCGACCACCACCAGCACCTACACCCAAAGCAGACGTAAAATCACCACAACAACCACAAATACCACCACAAAAGAAAGAAAAATCATCACGACCAGTATCAGTACCATCAGCATCAACACCAGTACTGCCTTCAAAAGATG